>NW_028229712.1:40000-117087 GCF_053477565.2 Lygodium microphyllum | reverse complement strand
TTAGACAACAATTACAGAATATAACCAACCAAATACCTAGCGAAACTCTTAATTCTATTTGTAGCGTTACTAATCCAATTCTTCATTGCAAGCCTTACAATAACGGGAAATAATGAATGCAAGCTATCAGAAGAATTCGCTTGAAATAAAAGAAAAATTATAGTTAAATGGCAAAATACAAAAATTAGGAAATTGCCATTTCAAAGTAACGGCACGGAAGAGCTATTGTGGATTTGTAGAAAACATTTTTTATCCTTAAGGATTGCTCGTAATGCGCTTGGATCCATTACCGTAAATATGGCCATTTGGAATTGATACAACTTGAATTAGTCTTTCCCGCCACTCTCTTTATCATGTCGTTATATAAAGAATCAGTATTCATTAACAATAAATGGCCATCTTTACAGGTAATGGATCCAAGCGCATTACGAGCAATCCTTAAGGATAAAAATGTTTTCTACAAATCCACAATAGCTCTTCCGTGCCGTTACTTTGTAATGGCAATTTCCTAATTTTTGTATTTTCCGTACAGCTTGTAGCCTTTATTTCAAGCAATTCTTGTATAGCTTGCATTCATTATTTCCCATTTCTTGTAAGGCTTGCAATGGCAAGAATTGGATTAGTAACGCTACAAATAGAATTAAGAGTTTCGGGTTAAACATTTCCAGTATTCATAAGTTATGTTGTCTAATTGTTGTCTTAAGCTTTCTTTCGTTAAGTAATTTCTGTGAAAATCGTAATTTCATTGCCGAACATCCCAAAGAAAGGAAAAATCAAAGAAAAACTCGCATCAGAGTTGTTTTTTTTCGTTTAATTACCACATAGAAATCTCTCTTCTAATTAATATTAATAATAATAGAATAATATTTGGGTATATAGCTCAGTTGGTAGAGCATTGGACTTTTAATCTAATGGTCGCAGGTTCAAGTCCTGCTATACTCAGAAGCATTAAAACATTAAATGCTTTAGGCAGATGGTACCGTCTAATGGAGATTATTATGCCATGATAATCTCCAATCCAGACCGCCCTTTTGTGAAAAAGGGCAAACATGAGCTCATCCCTTCGTTTAACCGCGATAAAGAAAACAAAAGATTCAAAAAAAACATAATGGCAAATCATTTTTTCCTTTGTTTCTTTTAGGGAGTGAAAAGACAAAAAATTGGTCAGGGATTTTCGGAAGAAAAAAATACTATTACTATCAGAATTTACGATGTAATTTTAATGTCATATAATGGAGGCTGACCTTCAATTTCATATCTAAATATCATTGTAGAATTATTTGCTTTTATCCATTAACGTCAGAAAGTTTAAATCGCCCAGCAGGTCATAAAAAACTTAGCTCAAGCAAAGCAAAGAAATAAACATTGCCAAACAAAGCAATAAAGCGCAAGGAAATAAAATGGTTTAAGTTGACTCAAATTAAAAGAATTGCAATTAATACCTTACTCGTCTATTCGTTTCTTATCCATTTTTGCCAATTAAATCAAATAACAAAATCCCATAAAACGAAGCAAAAAGTAGTTGCATTGGGCTCATTTTGAAATTTGATTCTATGATTTAAAACTATATAAATGTTAACTCGTTTGCGTAGTTTTTCATCTTTCAATTATACCTATCTATTTTTCTCCGTCTCTGCATAGCTATGGATACATATTTGGCTTTAGCGCTCCATTTACTTAGTTTATTCCGTTAAAACTTACTTTCTTTCAAATAAATACGAACTAACATGGCGAGAAAAATTTCATCCCTTTCCTCTATATCAATCACATAGTGAACTTTATGAGGTTACTTTCCAAAGGAATGGCTTCAAATTCTGAGAATGAGAAGATAGGAATTATTATGTTCAATAATGATACCGTCATTAAAAAAGAAGATATGGTTAAATACACTGGATTTTTTATGAATGTTCCTATGGAAAAAGCCATGTCAAGTTACATTTTTTTAGCATTGATGGCTCAATTGGATAGAGTGCCTGGCTTCGAACCAGGTGGTTAGAGGTTCAAGTCCTCTTCGATGCACACGCAAGACACATCGCTGTCTATTCTTAGTTTTGGCCCTCAAAAGCCTTAATTACTTTGGTTTACTTACTTATTAATCTATATGTCTATTCGATGCGAAACCAACGATTTCAGGTCCAGGGGCTTTTTTGTTTGTTTTTTACCTGTGCCATTAAGCATTAGGGATATTTGGTAGTTGATTTAATGTGGAAACAAGAAAGTAAACCTTTGTGAAATGAGGAAATTCAAAGCTAGCCCAATGCACATCGACAGGAAAGTTTGGTATTTTGACGTCGACTGTTTGTCTTTTAAAGGTACGTGAACTGGGTTTAGAACGTCATAGGACAGGCCCATATTCAGTGCAGGCGTTAAAGCAACTATTTGTTTTTTATGCCGTTCTAATAAATAAAAGAAAAGTAGTTTTTTAAAAACCAATCCTCTCGTACCCCTTAAGCAATGTGGCAGAGAACCTTTTTTGTTTATATAGTGTCTTGGCCGGGTGCTTGGATTTGGACCAAGCACGCTTCTCTAGCTTTCATAGCCTAGTCTGAGATTATACTGTTTGATACGAAATGATCGTTTCCGACTTGCAGACGTCGTATCTTCTTTTATTTCGTATCCGCTCTCTATATCCACTGGTTTATCTAGGCATATCGTCGGTTATTTTATTTCTATGCTTTCCTACCCACGTAACATTACAAAAGGTGCAGCAACGGCGACGATGTGACAGGATGGAGTTAGAGGGAAAGAGCTATGGAAGTAAAAAGAATTCCATTCCAAGGGAAAGAAAATATCAATAGCCTATCCTTTAAGCACTCGTGAGAAACCCATCTCTCCTAAAGAACACGTGTGAGAAATATTTCTTTTTAGCAATTTCGTCGTCTGTAAGGCTTTGACCATTCTATGCAACCACTAAAAAGCTCTGGAAACACTAGAGTATAAAAAGAAAACACCGAGATGAAAACATTCTCTAAGAACCACATCCCGTTCTTCTTAGATAGAGGATTCGCCTTATCCTACGCCATCATGTGAAAGTCGTTTTCATAGTTTAAGGATCCAACCGATTCTAGACAATCCCTTTCTATATGGCATAACATAAAAGGTGCTATAAAAGACACGTAACCAACCAAATTGCGTGAAATGGGTAAATTGATCCGGTTAGGGCATTTTCTGGAACTTCGAGAAAAATCATCCGAGGTTATGGTTTTTGCCCTCTTCATATCTATAGAAGTTAAAAGTTTTTGTTTACTTACTTGTAACTATTTTATGTCATTAGATTATTGTCTTGTTGCTTTACTTTATTGGGCTCATTAAAATAAACTTTGAGATTTTGGCTTGTTTTGAATACCCAACCTTCAAGATTCTTATAATGTTCCATCTTCTTACCAAAGATACAAAAATAATTTCACTTACCCATTGGTAAAAGGAAAGAAAGGATATAAGGGAATGAAAGCTGTTTTCCATAAGAAAATCTAAAAGCCCTCAAACTCTGCCTTTAGTGGCTCACCGGCCAGCATTCTTAGTAACACAACTGCTTTAGCATATTGTAGTCCAGTGACTAGACTATATGCCATTATCTCGATTGCCTTAGAACATCCTGGAAACTTGAAAAGTAAAACTAAGCGAAAGGAACTTTTCTGCAAAACGGAAACGGTTCTTTGTTTTAACGACGTCTCGGTTAATCGTTTTGGTCCTATCTTCAGTTACCATTAGCTAATCATAAGCCCTCTTTGGTAAGGAAACAGACGGAACGAAAAAAGCTTAAACCCTTAAACATAAACCGAGAGGCAAATTTAATATTACCTAAAGTTAACAAATATGGGCTTATCTATTGAAATCGGCATCCTGTAAAACTGAACCATATATTAGTAGGCTATAATGTAATTTTTTTTAGTAATGACTATGTCGTCATAAATGTAGTTATGAAACCACTTTCTATAACAGGCTGTTGACTATACAGCAAGAATGGTGTCATAATGTAAACATTGGTTAAGGAGAATAGGCACTGAGGGTTTGGCTGCCCAGACTTAGAGACTATAATATGATATAGTGATGGTTTAGACTTATGTACCGCCTTAATGAAACGGTATATAAAACGAATCCGTACACTAACTATCTGCAAACTTGTGACCAAAGTTTAATTGTTACATGATAAAATGTCTTAAGACAGTTATCTGTTGCCGGAGCAGAGTGCATACAAATGAAGTAACCTTAGGATCTGATTGTAGGCACTGTTTTGATCTGATTTGAGGAATCTTCTTTAAAACATTTAATGCTTATTTATAGAATGGGTAAGGAATATGTTAGGAAATGAAATTTCACATTGCAAAGATATGGTTTTTTTTAGCTGCCTCTCTTTTCAAAGCTAACTTTCTATCCATTCTTATACAATTTTATAAATAAAAAAAGCAACGACATATAGCCGTAGAATGGTCACTGACTTGCCTGTAAGAGCACTTACTTTAAAGCACCTTACAATGCAACGGCAAAATCTAAAAAAAAATTTATGCGAAACTCAAAAAGGACAAAGTTTAAAAGATACTGCAAGTTGATCAGATTAATTTTCAGCGTTTTTACCGGAATCATACAAAGAGAGTATCGTGCATGAAGGAAAAAACGGAAAGTGGAATCCTATAGAGTCATTTAGTAGACGTTTTTGTCGAAACAATGAATCTTCTGTCTTAAAATGAAGTCTTTGATCAATTTGAACTCAAAAACAAAAGAAATGTTCTTTCATAGGATCAAAAATACACTCGAGACATTTCAAAGGGAAATTGCCATATATCCTAATATAAGAGGCCTTATGGTTAATGTTATATAAATCTATAGGTATTTTCTATAAAACATAAGTGAGCTGCTTTTTCCTCCTCTTCAAATAATGATCGGGGCCATTGACGGGATTTTTTCTTATCTGTTCGATCGGTCTGGCAGTTAAAGTCTTTTCAGTGCCAAAAGTGATGTATGGTTTAACCCTAGTAACCTTTAGTTTAATTAGAAAAATGATTGAAGACGCCAATATAGGTTATAAGTTTGGTTAAAAAAAGAAGCAATATTAGTTACTTTCATTAAAATAAATCACCCATTGCAAGATGGAAACAAATTAGCTATTCTTTTCACCTATCTTCTGGCCTTTAAATGTAAATTATGGCATTGCTTAGATCTTATCACATGATCTAGTGCCTTTTTATTGGCTTTTTCTGTATAGAAATTAATCTTTTTGTGTCTTATGTAAACCATAGCATTGCAATTAATTAACTAGGCAGCCCATGCATAGTTATTGGGCGTATGAAAGTTTTTGCTTTGCCGTAGTATGGATAATAAATATTCAATTACGAAACTAAAGTATTTTTTGGCTTTGCTTTTTCCTTTAGACGGAACATTATAATATGCTTTTACTTAATTACGCAGCCTCTATTTTCTAATACCTATCAATATTTTGTGCGGTAAGAAAAACACTTTTGCAGGAATGAACCGTTTTGTTATGAGATGGCTGTTTTCCATAAACCATAAAGATATAGGCACTTTATATCTCATTTTTGGTGCCATGGCTGGAGTAATGGGTACATGCCTTCTAGTATTAATCCGTATGGAATTAGCATAACCTGGCCATTAAATCCTTGGTGGAAATCATTAACTTTATAATGTGTTAATAATCGCTCACGCCTTTTTAACGATATCCCTTTCGGTTACGCTGGCGATGATAGGTGGATTTGGCAATTGGTTTGTTCCGATTCCTATAGGTGCACCCGATATGGCATTTCCGCGATTAAATAATATTTCGTTTTGGTTGTTGCCGTCTTCGCTGTTGCTTTTATTAAGTTCAGCTTTAATAGAGGTAGGTAGTGGCACTGGGTGGATGGTTTATCCCCCTTTAAGTAGTATAACAAGTCATTCTGGAGGAGCTGTCGATTTAGCCATTTTTAGTCTTCACCTATCAGGTGTTTCCTCTATTTTGGGCTCTATTAACTTCATAACTACTATATTGAACATGCGCGGACCTGGAATGACCATACATAGATTACCTTTATTTGTTTGGTCTGTTTTAGTGACAGCATTTCTACTTTTATTATCTTTACCTGTATTAGCAGGTGCGATTACTATGTTATTAACCGATTGGAACTTTAATACCAGCTTTTTTGATCCTGCCGGAGGGGGAGATCCTGTTTTATATTAGTATTTGTTTTGGTTTTTTGGTCATTTAGAGGTTTATATTTTGATATTGTCGGGATTTGGTATTATTAGTTACGTTGTTTCTACTTTTGCTAGAAAACCTGTCTTTGGCTATTTAGGCATGGTATATGTTATGATTAGTATTGGAGTTTTTGGATTTATTGTTTGGGCTCATCATATGTTTACCGTAGGGTTAGATGTGGACACATGTGCTTACTTTATAGCGGCCATTATGATTATTGCTGTGCCTATTGGAATTAAAATTTTTAGTTGGATTGCTATCATGTGGGGAGGTTCAATATAATATAAAACATCCATGTTATTTGCAGTAGGTTTTATTTTTTTGTTCACTGTAGGAGGACTTACTGGTATAGTTTTGGCTAATTCTGGGATAGACATTGCTTTATACGATACTTATTATGTGGTTGCACATTTTTATTATGTATTTTCTATGGGAGCTGTTTTTGCTTTATTTGCAGGATTTTACTACTGGATAGGTAAAATATCTGGGTTTCATTATCTAGAGACTTTGGGTTAAATTTATTTTTGGATTACTTTCTTTGGTGTAAATATGACTTTTTTTCCAATGCATTTTTTAGGGCTTTCGGGTATGCCCCGTCGCATTCCCGATTATCCAGATGCTTACGGCGAATGGAATGCTTTAAGTAGTTTTGGCTTTTATGTCTTTGTATTGGGGATCTTTCGTCTTTTTGTAGTTGTTCTTAAAACTCTGAGTAGCGAAGACAAGTGTGCTTCGAGTCCTCGGGCTGGTGAATAAGATTCAACCACACTGGAATGGATGATATAAAGTCCTCCGGCTTTTCATACTTTTGGAGAACTTTCGGCTATAAAGGAAACCAGTCCTGAACAACCGCCATCACCAAATGGAACATGCCCGGATGGCTTGCCATTTGCGGTTATGCAAATCAATTTGGCGTTCGATTGTGTATCCTTATCGCATCGGGTCTTCCCCAAGTAATGATAAGCTTGGTGCTACTACGTGATTGCCAAATCTTTAGGGTCAAATTTGACATAAGAACAAACCGTCATTAATATATGATAATAAAAATAAACGAAAAAACCATGCTACTTTTTGACGTCTTTGCGGGCTTGAGTTTAGTTTTTACTATTATGGTCATATGTGCTAGAAACTCTGTCCATTCCGTTTCCCTTCTCATCCTCGTTTCTTGCAACACTTCTGGTTCACTACTTTTGTCAGGTCTTGAGTTCTTTGCTATGATCTTTTCAATAGTTTATATAGGTGCTATTGCCGTATTATTTTTATTTGTAGTGATGATGTTAGACATTAAAATAGCGGAAATTCATGAAAATATATTGCGCTATTTACCGGTAGGTGGTACTATTGGATTAATTTCTCGGTTAGAAATCTTTGTCATTCTAGATAATGATTACATCCCAGTATTATCTAGCCATTCAAATACAATCTATCCAAGATATACAGTGTATGCTGAAAAGATATAAGGCTGGACAAATTTGCAAGCATTGGGCAATTTACTTTATACCAATTATCTGGTCCCGTTTCCAGTGTCTAGTCTTATTTTGTTAGTAGCCATGATTGGAGCTATAATATCAACTATGCATAGAACTACGAAGGTTAAAAGACAGGATGTGTTCCAACAGAATGCTATAGATTTCTGAGAAACTATCCACAAAATACGCTGAAACAAGCAAATATAAGGCATTGTTGTTAAAGCTTCTATTGAAGGGGCAGGCTTTGCCTCCCCGCGGGACTGTATGCATATAAACCAAAGAATTTAATGAATAACATGAATTCTCTTTCTTGCTGTCAGAAATTAATTAATATTTTAGAAATATATAATTCTATCAAAATATATGATAAAGAATGGTCAGATGTTATTCATAATGCTTTTTGTCTTTTTCTTAACTATGAGAATATCATGGCTACTGGCCAACATTATCAAGGGATTAGAGAATGGCTTCAGTTGGCAAATGATCTAATAGTTAAGAAATTTGGCAATCGGAAATATTATAGAAGTAACTGCAGAAGATAAAAATAAAGCTAAAATCTTTGTTGATTGAAATGGTTTAGCTAGTCGGGTTCTCATGGATTCTGAATCTATTGAAAAGAGTTTACAAGTTGGTCATGTTATCAACCCGTCCCGAAATATCTTCTACGCGAATACAATTCTATTTATCAAAACACAACAGATTTATATGCAAAAATAGAGAAAATACCTATAGATATAATTCTCCTTGAGAATAATGAGTTAGGAATAGGAATTCGTCAAAACTTAACGGATATAAATACTTCACTCAGAGATTTAAGGGATTCTATTATACTTCATCTATATCGTGGATGACAGGTTTTTTCTAATTTTTGTAGTCGTGTCTGTTTGCTGTTCGTAGTGGCATATTTGCAACTTGTTTATTTTTTTATGTGATAACGGAGTTAACCCTTTGGGGTGGATAATTGACTTTATTTTACCTTTATTGTTTGTAGTTTTTTTGTATGAAATCCTTATTGGCCAGGCAAATCGGATGGTTTTGCTAACTAAAACCAATACCTTAACTTATAGACAAATATGCATTAACCCTTTAGCTTCTACATTTCTAAGAAATAAAGCCAATAATATGGCAAAACGAAACCTCTTAACTTTCATGCCTAAAGGAATTGCGGAAAGGGACAAATTACACTTTTGGTAAATGATAACCCTTTGAAACAAATAATAGTCGTACAGAGCTGAAGTAAAAGGATTCGAACCTTTGCTTGTTGGTATCAAAAACCAATGCCTTACCACTTGGCGATACTCCATAGAAAGGTAACCCAAAAAAAAAGGCAAGGCCAGAGACGAAAAAATTGAGCTTCCATCACAAATATGGGCTTAGCAGGATTCGAACCTACAATATTGCCGTTATGAGCGGCACGTTTTAACCATTCAAACTATAAGCCCATAGCGCACTATCAATTCGATCAATTTGTCACAAGCAATGGAACGAACTTAAAGTCCTTTTCATAAACCAACTTCATAACCTATTTGGCTAGCTTTAATCATTAATACATGCTTTGTTGAGTAATCTTAGATAATAATATCAATGGTTTGTCTGCCATTCCTATAGCAGTTTAGGTAGCTTAGTTGGTTAGAGCAAAAGACTGAAAATCTTTAAGTAAGTGATTCGAGTCCGCTCCTAAGCGACTATGACCACTGAAATTAGATTCAACGCTAATGATACGCTAGACACAACCAGAACTTCAAATTATGGAACCAAAGTGACAAGACAGTATCTTTAACCATACCGACTTTAAGTTACTAATATGGCAACCAATAAATGGTTAAGATATGGAGCAGAGCCTAATTGTTTCTGTCATCATATGCTTTTATGTTCAAGCCAGTGGTTTCAACCGGGAAAGTGATTATTGGTCTCTTACGTGATTTAATAGAAATACTATTTGCTTGCCTGCTTAAAGGTCGCTAATAGCTTTTATGAAACAAAAGTATTGTTTCAAATAAGCTAGCTCAACAACAACTCCGCTATACTATAGCCATAAAAGTAATAATCCAGTATCCGTTGCTGTGACCAAGCTTAATATCTTTTAAGCCTATAAGCTCATAACTAATAAATGTCAATAAAGTTACATCGAAAAGGCCAACGCTAAGGAACTTCATTTCAATGTTAACAAACAATAAGGTTAAGAACCTTTTGTACACAGCTCGAAGCTATAATGGGGTTACATCCTAAACAATGCTCTGTTTAATCAGCTGTCTAAATAAAGGCCCTAATCAACCGCTATCCTTTTATATACAGAAATAAAATATCGAAATGGCATACCCTATGTAATGCGAAATGACAAAACTTTTGGCTACGTTAGGACGGCATGTTTTCACCCGATCTATCTTTTATAGTCTAAATCATTGGTTTCTCTTATGCGTAGATCAGCTTTAAGGAATATCCGAAACGATCGTAACGGAAAGTAACGCTCTTTTTTTTACACACACAGGAGTATCCCTTATTCATATCATTTCAACTTACTCTCTTTCACTTATCGGTCTGAATCTGGGTTAGGGAGTGCTTTTAAGGCCATAACGCCTTTTTCGTATCGCTTCCATATACGTGATTTTGACATACTTTTTTGTTTCCCTTACCTAGTTATTTGAAAACTAATTTACCGAGCATGTGTAATAATAAGAGACAACAAATTCGTCAAAGCAAATACCCTTTTTTTCAAGTACGTAATAGTGGCTCCCCTTTGAGTTAGAGACCCTATTTCTACCACTTAACAGGTACCGTCTAGGTTTCACATTTTGGGAATGTTACGAGGTTTTCTTTGAGAGAAAATTTTAAGCTGCTTTGTTTCCTCTCAATTTGCCCCACGGTTACATGGAGGCAACCCATGGATAACTACAATGGGGGCAATTTTATTATAGCCTTATATGAAACTTACTATCGGAGATTCCTTATTTTATATAGTCATGCATGGATTAAGCAACTAGCCAATACTTTTTTTTTCAGTGCCAGGATCCTAATTTCGCAGATGGCAGATCGTTTAACCATATGACATAGCCACATTATGTACATACTATAAAGCTCGTAGGCTAGCTTTCAGCCAACCCATTTGCGTAATGTGGGCTTTTTAAAAACTTATTTCTAGCAGGACTATCCGGATCTCCTTGGCAAGGTTCCTTCCTTGAGCTACAAACAATGGCCACAATGATTTCATCAAAAATGCCCTTTAGCTACTAGTAAAATATCATTAAAATAACAGATAAAAAATAGGCTAATTAACGCATATATGAGATTTTTAGCTTGTATCTTCATCTTTCTGGAAGAATCCATCCAGCCACAGGTTCCCCTACGACTACCATGTTACGACTTCACCTCAGTTACTGACCCAACCATAATATGTAGCGGAAACACCTTTAAAACTAAAGTGAATTACACTTAACGGAAGCATAATGCACTTTACTAATAAGTGATCCCTGCTCAATGCTTCAGGCGGAGCCAATTCCCAGGGTGTGACGGGCGGTGTGTACGGGGCTCGGGTACATATTCACCGCGGCATGCTGATCCGCGATTACTAGCGATTCCAACTTCATGTCCTCGAGTTGCAGAGAACAATCCGAACTTAGACAATCTTTACGGATTCGCTCCACCTTACGGCCTTGCTTCCCATTGTAATTGCCATTGTAGCACGTGTGTAGCCCAGCTCATAAGGGCCATGCGGACTTGACGTTATCCCCATCTTCCTCCATAGTAAAACTACGGGCAGTTTTTCATGAGTGCAACACCCAATAAAAAGAATACCGTCGATCTCAAGCAACCATTGAGCTGTACGGCTGCTGATGAAAGACGGCATGGATCCTTTGTAAACAGCATGTCTTAGCAACATGAAACAAGGGTTTCGCTCGTTATAGGAGTTAACCAAAAACGTCTCACGACACGAGCTGACGACAGCCATGCAGCACCTGTACGAATTTTTATCTTATCCCGTTAAGAACAAGTACACTAGTTCATATGTCAAATGTGCATACGCCAAGTGTTTCTATGTCAAGAGCTGGTAAGGTTTTGCGCGTTGTATCGAATTAAACCACATGCTCCACCGCTTGTACAAGCCCCCGTCAATTCCTTTGAGTTTCAGTCTTGCGACCGTATTCCCCAGGCGGAGTGTTTAACGCGTTAGCTGAGCTTCCGATCCGCAGACCAAAAACGAACACTCATCGTTTACGGCATGGACTACCGGGGTATCTAATCCCGTTTGCTCCCCAAGCTTTCGCACCTTAGCGTCAGTAGAGACCCAAAGAGCTGCCTTCGCTACTTCGGCGTTCCTTCGTGTATCTCCAGATTCTATCCCTACGCACGAAATTTCACTCTTCTCTATCTCACTCAAGTAAATTGGTTTCGTAAGCATTCCGCCAGTTGGGCTGGCGTCTTTAACCTTCGACCTAACTTACCGCCTACGTGCCCTTTACGCCCAGTCATTCCGAATAACACTTGCCCCCCCCGTCTTACCGCGGCTGCTGGCACGGAGTTAGCCGGGGCTTCTTCTTTAAGTTTTGTCACCATCGCACACTTGACGAAAGGGTTTTACAAGCGGTATTGCCATTCCTCGCGTTTGCGACGTTCTTCACTCACCCACGCGATATTGCTGGATCAAGCTTTCGCCCATTGTCCAAGATTCCCCACTGCTGCCTCCCGGCGGAGTCTGGGCCGTATCTCAGTCCCAGTGTGGCTGGTCATCCGAAAAGATCAGCTAAGCATCGTAGGCTTGGTTGGCCTTTACCCAACCAACTACCTAATACTACGTAGGCTCATCAAACAGCGCTTTATTATCTTCTCGCATAGCTTTATTGCTTGCGTTGCTTCGGGATCTAGCCCGAACTGTTTGGCAGATTCCTGCGCGTTACGCACCCGTTTGCTACTTTTTTTTCAATTATTCCATAAAACTGGAACAGAAATGACATCCAACTTACATGTGTTAAGCATATCGCTAGCGTTCATTCTGGGCCAGGATCAAGCCCAATTTTTTAGTGAATTTCTGCCATATGAGGCAGGTTGATGATGATTTCTTAGTAAGTTATTAGCTTTTACTAACAACCGTAAGCGGAACGGCCACTGGCAAGGCGAATCATCTTACATTCCGGATACCAAAGATTGTTATTATACAAGAATTCTTGTATCGCTCATGCAGATCTTCCATCTACCGGAAACCAAAGGATTCATTGCAGGAGAGTAAAGTATGGCTGAAAATAGAAGGAATTGACGAGAAGCTAACGCTTTAGGTAAGTACGATAGTCATTACAACTGTTTTTATTGGTTTTTTAGTGGCTTTTCTCCTTATTGGTTTTTGATATAGTCTCCTGAACTAGTGCTTTCCTCGGAACCAATGCATTTAAAAAACGATGTATTTACTTTCAAATAAGATTGACTATATGAAAGACATATTTGATATGATTTTATCATTGCCAGAACCTATGCATTTACCATAGATAATATATTTACTGAAACCAGAACCCATGCATTTATCAAAAACATAGCCAATGCATTTACCGAAACCATAACCAATGTATTTGTCCCATTTAACTCTTATAAACAGTTTAATTAGAAACATCTTTTTTTATTAAGAAAGAAATATGGTACAATGCATTTACCGAAACCATAACCAATGCATTGGATCTTCTTCTTTTTCTTTAAAAACAAATGTCCTTTGGTTCTTTCTTATCCCTTTTTCACATTGTTATACATATCCATCAACAGCTTATTAGTAAGTATTATGAGATAGAGAAACAGTCCATCAACACGTTGAACATTATGAAACAGTCCATTAACTTATTTATTGGTAAGATATAGAAACAGTCCATCAACATATAGACCATCATAGCCAGGATCAATTTCAATTTTTTTTGATTTTTCGATGAAGAGGTTTAGTTTGTCGAAATAGAATCTTTGCCTGGGGAGGTTAGCTTACTCCCCGTGCTTACAAAATGGAAAATTGAATAAATTTCGAAAAAGTCAAAAAAACCGCAACTAATAACATCACGATTCCAAAAATATAAACTTAAGACAGATCTAAAATAAATCCGAAATCTTACCATAAATGACAAACCCCATTACTCATATAATAAGACAAAGCTAAAAAAATGAAATTTACTAGGCCTAAGATAAACCAATGGAAATGCTTTCCAACGAAGAAGGCACATTAATAATAACTTTCAAAAATAAGGCTAAAATGACCAACTTTCAAAAAAAAAATACCAATTAACAATGCAGCAGCCAAAAAAGTTCCAAAGATTCTATGAAGGATAAATAAGATCGAAGTAAGCTATGGCTTATAAATAATAATATGGGGTGATAAAGGTCGATCGATTTACATCCTATTGGCTTTGGTTCAAAAGGCTAAAACGCTTTAGCACTTAAAAAAGGAACTTGCGTCGGCTTTGCCGGCACAAAGTATGTGCTCAACATTCATGAAAATTGCTCTGTCCATCGGAAACCAGCCAGATTACATTTTCGATTCCTGCATACGAATTCCTAAATAAATTCATTATCTACCTTATGCCAAAAAAAAATCAAACAAAAAAAAACAGATAGCGTCTCGAAAATAAAGCAAATACGAAATTTCTATGATAACGCAAATAATTGCATAGTTGCTCTGGCTCTCAGACAGAAAGCAGCCAAGGTTAATACAATAGATTATTTTAATTAATAATGCTAACATTCCTTATCCATTTGATCGAAATAAATAAAAATCCTCATGTCTGCGTGTTTGTTTGGGCATAAAATGAATTTGTTAGCCATAGGCATCGATAGTTTAGTTAGTTGAGCTCCAACGATCCCAATGAATGCCACGGGCATTGATAATTAGTTGAGTCCCAAAAGACGAAACAATAGCCTGTATCATGGTGCAGTCTTTTGAGGAGGAAATGAATCTATCCTTACATCCTAACTACCGTTGAACAAAATAAAAACCTCTATTCAATTAGCTCAAATAATGAAGGCAATTAGCCCAGTCAATAAAGTGCCTCGTTTACGTGGTTCGAATCTGTCATTGCCCAAAATCCAAAGACACCTTAGTTTCTATTGATTTCAAATAAAATGATCAATTACCATGCTTAACCTTTTCGGTCAAAAGGGCCAAACCAAAAAGAAGGAAGGAATTAGTCAAGCCCCCATCCCTGCTCCAGGTACAACCCATTCGTTATTCGGTGAATTTATTTAAAATACAAATAATGTCAAAAAGGCCATCATCAAAGCAAACAAGGCAATCGCTTCGAAAAACTCGGGGTGTGTAAATCACTTCTTCCAAGACTTGGAAGAGTGAGCAGGAAACCGAAGTGCCAAATAAGTATGAACTCTCCCTGAAAAGGAGGTGATCCAGCCGCACCTTCCAGTACGGCTACCTTGTTACGACTTCACTCCAGTCACTAGCCCTGCCTTCGGCATCCCCCTCCTCGCGGTTGAGGTAACGACTTCGGGCATGGCCAGCTCCCATAGTGTGACGGGCGGTGTGTACAAGGCCCGGGAACGGATTCACCGCCGTATGGCTGACCTTAAGGCGATTACTAGCGATTCTGGCTTCACGCAGGCGAGTTGCAGCCTGCAATCCGAACTGAGGCCGAGTTTCTGAGGTTAGCTTGCCCTTACGGGGTCGCGACCCTCTGTCCCGGCCATTGTAGCACATGTGTCGCCCAGAGCTAACGGGGCATGCTGACTTGACGTCATCTCCACCTTCCTCCGGCTTATCACCTTTGTAAAAGTCTGTTGCCGGGTTCCAATTTGAGTAATGGCAACTAAACACGAGGGTTGCGCTCGTTGCGGGACTTAACCCAACACCTTACGGCACGAGCTGACGACAGCCATGCACCACCTGTATCCACGTTCCCGAAGGCACTCCTTTTTATCCATACCCTTGGGGTTATGCTTGTAGTTTAGTTCGTTCCTTTATTAGCCTTTCATGTCATTTTGGTTCCTTACGTTTGGCTTATTCCTTTACTAGCCTCCCATATTACCTTAGTTCTTTACTAAAGGCTTATTCCTTTATTAGCTTTCCATTTTACCTTAGTTCTTTACTAAAGGCTTATTCCTTTACTAGCTTTCCATTTTCCAATGCAAGTTTAGGGTCATGGTTTTCTGATGTTAGATTTAGTGTTTTTGCCTTAAGTCGTTATTTCAAGCTGTTCCCTAGTGTTTATGCTTTATTTTTACGTATGGTTTGCAATGCCAAAAGTTGGATTAGCAACACTAAAAGTTGGATTTGCAAAGCCAAAAGTTGAATTAGTGCAACGTTAAGATTAAGAGTTTCAGGCGGGTAATGGCAATTTTCTAGTTTTTGTATTTTCCGTATGGCTTGCAGTCATTATTTCAAACAATCTTGTATTGTATGGCTTGCAGTCGTTATTTCAAGCAATTTCCTAGTTTTTATGTTTGTAGTATGGGTTGCAACACTAAAAGTTGGACTTGCAAAGCCAAAAGTTGAATTAGTGCAACGTTAAGATTAAGAGTTTCAGGCCTTGAATCCCGTCAGCTAGCCTCGTATGTTTGGTTACGTTCCTTTCATTAGCTCCAATGCTCATCCTAATGAGAATAAGAAACGGTTAGTCCTTTTATTAGCTTTTTAGTTACAATTTATGTGTATTAAGATTTTTGTGTTAGGTTTGGAGGCAAGGAAAATCCGGTAAACTCATTTGAAAAGGCGTTATCGTTAACAACCATAATAGAAAAGCCAGCACTATCACAACCATCAGAAACAACGGATATGCTAGGAAAAGCAGTAAATGTAGTAGAAAAAGCATCAGATGTAGTAGAAAAAGCAACTACAAGTATGGTAGATGTAATGTCCAACTATCCCTGGTATTTGTAAAATTCAATGATTATAAACCTGGGGCAAGACAAAGCTGAAAAAACAAGTTCGCTAGCATACGATGGCATTATTTGCAATAAGGTAGCTTTGTTATTTCGATATAGCCTTGAAGACGAACATAAGCAAAGGGTAAAGAGAAAAGGCCAGTTCTTCGCGCAAAATAAACCGAAGTGACTCATTATTGTCCGCCACCTCTGATCATCCATGAAGTAGGGCAGTTTTTTACGCGCTTTGCGGTTTTCAATATCAATAATAGTAAGCATTTGAAGGATCTAAACTAATCTTCCCTTCTCTGGTTTATATTGGACTAAAGGGATCTGCGGACTGAAGCGCTTAAAGGAAAATTCGGCGTGTCTTCGGTCAGCAACGAAACTAATCGTCCTCATTATCGTAAAACAAGAGCACTTGGCTTTGCTTATTCGCAAGGATTTTACTTTACATCTAGACATTACATACCAACCAATGTAGTCATCACTATAGGTACTCAAGACACTGCACCTGGAGAAGCAGATAGAGAAATAAAGACGGTGATCTGAAACAAACTGTCATTCGTTGAGACTATACGATCGAATTGAACACTTACCTACACCTAGTTAGATAATGACAGATAAACAGAAACTCTTGGTTGCATATTTGGAACAAAAGGAGCGTCTCGTGCGGATTTTTGATAAATTAAGCCACCCTAATACTAAGCACTTTCGCCTTAGCTATATGTTTGAGCTGCGGAATGATGTTTGTTATGAGAATTTGTTTGACATTTTTTAGTAAGTCGAAACCTTTCTGATCGGACCTTGCCCTACTGTCAATGATCCAGCCTGGCTAAGGAGGCAGATCAATAGCGTGTAATATAACTTGATTAAACTTTCAGAGGGCTTAGGCATGCTCCCCAGGGACCAAAATGGGAGAGATTCTATCTGAAATAAAGAGTATCGAACCCACAGTCTGTGGCCTTCTGGATCTGCCGCCAATCTATTCCGTATGCAAGTTATACGTTGTGGCCTTAGCACCTTAAAGTGACTTAATCTTTATTTCCTAGGCGTGCTGATTTCGGTGTGCATTTTATTCGTTTTAAGACAACTTAGTAGACGTTAGTGATATCAAAGTAGTTATTAAAATGATGGCAGCTGCCACATGGGAACAAATAGCAAGGTTGTGATTAAACTTTTAAGATTGACTACTTAGTAAAGCCACGCCCTTACCCTTCTAGTCCATATACATTGCTTTTTTCGGGAGGTTAGCCAGCCCCAGCCAATGTTTGGTCGCGTATTTTTTTGTCAGTATGTGGGCCGCATGATTATTTCTTAATTTCCGGTTGCCATCAGATGTAGTAAGGAGTTTATGAAATTGATGATTACTTAGCAAAGGATCCAGTAGATTGATCAAAATTGCCTCAGATAAATAAACCGGTAAAAAGAAAGCAACTTTAAGCAATAAGGCAAACTAACTAAAAAGAATCACCTTTACATACATGCAGATGTCAAACCTTTTCAAAATGCGCACACCTAGGCCATTTGACAAATGTAAATCTTCGGCCAAGATACGGAATCATTAGAGACATCCCAGATTAGGCTTTCTGCAGCACCGAAACGCCTAAGATCTTGTAAAAATACATTAGATGAATCGTATCATTTATTCCTTAAAAACAAAATTCTCCACCAGTACGTTAGCCAGAAACAAGGTAAACATAACAAGAAAAGCCATTGGCTTGAATAGCTCAATTGACGGTGCAGAGTTTGACAGTATAAAAGAAGTTGGTTCCGCCACGAAAAATTGTCAATTCACCTCAAACGATTGCCACAGATCCTTCATCAACTGCCTGTGAAGTGCTATCTGTTGGCCTATTAAACTTTTTTGTTGCCCGGCACGGTCATTTTAGTTTCGATTTTATTGTAAAAGCTAAGTCATTATATTAGCGTTGACAGCAAGCACTTTTGAGAATCTCGAAAACCGCCAATATCATAATTTTGTAAAATGATGCGCTATTGCAATGATTAAAAATACGTAAGAAATTCATGGCTTAGCCAGTCAATGTCTTCTTAAAGATTCTGTGAAGACCACGATTTGTCAACATTATGATGTTTCATTTATAGAGCCAAAGCATACCATTTATCGTAATTTGTTGTCGCCGTTTCATAGCCTAATTTTGGCTCAGAGGGTCAGAGCGGAAAGTGGTCGAGTGACAGAAGCTTTTGATTTTATCCAATTTGCTAGATTCTAAGAGATAAATTTAGACCATACCTTTTTTGACGCCGAAGCAAGCTCTGTGTGAAAAAGAAAAAAACGAGATCCAATAAAAACAATAGCGCTTGACCTTTCATGCAATTAATAAATTCCACAGCAATAGTTCCGCGGATTCAAAAAGTTATCACTGAAATGACAGGCCCAATCGCAGATTCCACAACTGCCACCGTTGACACTAATAAAACAAATAATTAACCCATCATATCATCTAAATAAACGGAAAATACTAGGAAGTTTAGATCGACAGCCAGTAACATTAACTCGATTGACATTAACATAATGATGATATTTCTTCCATTTAAAAAAATTCCCCGGATACCTAAAGGGAAAAAAATCATAGAAAGTGTTAAATATTTGACCAGATCCATAGATCAAACTATCTCTTCATCCAAAAAGCAAAAATACAACGGCATAGCAAAGACTTACTTAGGCTCTGCGGTCTGTTTCTGATGTTTATAACCGTTCGTTCATTAAAGAGAGGTTGCTTTTAAGCATCCTAACGGCCCTGCTTTTGATTCAGCTTCTGCCTCAACATCTTTTGATTTAGCAAAAGGAGGATTATGTTGAACCTGTTCATCAATAGTGCAATCAAAAGGGTGTTGAACCTTCTGTTCATCTCCTTTTGAATCAAAAGTCTCAATTTCAGGCGCACCTTCTGTTCTAGCGCTTTAAACATTGCCAAGGAGATCCTTCCACCCACACCAATGGGCGTCGAAACGGATTTTGGAACCTATTTACATTTTCTATGAAAGGAACGGTCAACGAGCCCGCCGGTACGGACGCCATTAAGAGGACCCCCAATAATTTATTGGGAACTGTACGAAGTATTTGAAAGACAGGGAAAAAGTACCATTCGGGTAATATTTCCAATGGAGTCGCAAAAGGATTTGCTGGTTCACCAATCATTGATGGTTCCGGAACCGCAAGACCCACAGTACATGCAAACGTCCCTAAAATGACTACTGGAAAAATATATAATGGGTCGAGTCCATTTATTAGCTTTTTCTAGTGCAGAAAACTTGTAATTCCTTACTATCTGGCATAATTGTCTTGTTTCATCCTGAATATGAAGTTAGTTGCAACAGGTTGCTGGAGGCAGCAAAAATAGTACAGGTTGCCAGGCTAAAGGATTGGTTCATTTTTTTTTTCAAGCCAATAAACTTATTTTTAGTGAAACTATTCATAATTCTGCGACTGGAGAGCAACCAACAAAGAAAGATGGAGATCCGGCATTATGGCGCGTGATCCTCCTAACCCTAGATAAAAGGTGGAAAGCGAGGATAAAGTGCTTTAGTTAAGTGTCATTGCTTATGACGTTATTGCTGTAGCCTCAAGGAGGTTTGGCCATTGCTTCAACCTTCCCGAATTCCTGCAGATTCGGGTCGTTTTCCGCCACCGGAACGTCTTGAAATAATTCCCATATGGTGCGGGAGACTCAATTGATCTAGACTCAGAAGCTGGGATTTGACCCTTTCCATCGATCGGTTGGGCCAAAGCATTTACTGGCTTAAAGGCCTAAGAAAGAATTACTAACTGGTATTTGCGCAATTTTTCCCGTTGCTTTTACGGAACCCCCTTCCTGTATGGTCGAACCATCGCCCATCAGTACTTAGCCAACATTATCAGATTCTAAATTCAAAGCGATGCCTACTGTACCATCTTCAGATTCTACCAATTCTCCAGCCATTACTTTGTTCGAACCATGAATGCGGGCTATTCCATCTCCCACTTAAGGTACAGTGCCAGTATTAACAATTTCCATTTCTGGGGATCGGATGGGTCAAAAACAGCTAATTCGTATAAAGCCATTGAACCCGCAATACTGGCCGGAAACGGCGAGCAGACAGTCTTTGATTCATAGCAGTGCAGCTCTTGACGTACGGGGCTTTCCCTTACTTTGTTTCCGGAGTACAGTAGCTAAAGAGTGCAGTATTTGACTATTTATTAGGCATTTCCTTCGACCGGAAAAGTGGCCATTGGTTCACGATACGAATACTGTTCTAGGGATGTCGCTAATAGTTTCTGCTAGACAGAAGTACTGTTTTGAACGGGCTGGCTCAGCAGCAACTCCTGGTACTGTAGCCGTGGGAACGACGGTTCGGTACTCGTTGCTGTGACTGAGCCTAGGGGTTGTCTTTCATAACAATAGCAAGTTCGTAACTGATAGGTGCAAATAGGGTTGTGTTTATACAAGTTCGACAAAAAAGGAAAAGCAATGAATCCTTTGGTTTCCGGTAGATGGAAGATCTGCATGAGCGATACAAGAATTCTTGTATAATAACAATCGATTAATAAGAACCTATTCGGCCAATCCAAACGGGTTGCGCCATAGCAATCTTTGTTGTAAAAAAAAAATTCGCTCTAAACCCATCAATTGAACTCACCATGGCCCCAGTACCTCTTTGCTTTAGTATAGTTGCCTTTTTTTGTTTTTTAAGTAAGTTAAGAAATCTCCGGCACTCTAATAAGACGTGAAACACCCGATGCCATTTTGACCTCGATGTGTGAAAAGCGCCTTTTTCTGCCATATGTACTGGAAATTACCGGGAGACGTGGTTGGACAGTCCGGATTGTTTTCGCATAACGCTGCGATCACATCACATTGATGACCGTAAATCACCGCTATGAGGCTGAATTCTCTTAATGAAAGTGATGAGGTTTTTGACTTTGATATCCCCTTTCAATTTGCATTCCATGCAATCGGCAAGCGGAGTCATCAATTAAAATGACAAAAATATTTTCACGTTAAGCTGAAAAACTCCATTGTTGGCCAGCACTTCAAGCGCTGCCAAAAAGAACATATCACGGTAAGACTATAACTACAATAAGAAGTCTTTTCAAAAGCAGTGGCTTTGGCCTGTTGGGGTCCCGGTCCTTATCTTCTGACCGGTTAACTCAGTATCCGGAATGTAAGATGATTCGCCTTGCCTAACTTACCTATTACATTTTGCTTCTAATACATGCGGCAGCAAAAGCTAGACAATGTTTAGAACGATAAGTTTATTACTACATTTTGCTTCTAATATAACCGTAATGCGGTAGCAAAAGCTAGACAATGTTTAGAATGACGTGGCTGCAGTCATTCCAAACAATGACTAGCTAGGATTGACGTGGCTGCAGCAGACAGACCTAATTTTGGCTAACAGATGGATTACGTCTTTAAAAATAAGTTTATTACTACATTTTGCTTCTAATATAACCGTAATGGGGATATCTTTATGGCATTCGTGATCTAACTTAAAAATTACATTGGGAATGGGAAAACGTATAGTCTAATCTCGATCGAAAGATAGAGCGGCTTGGAAAGGCCAACCAAGATCGGATATAGCTGGTTTTCCGCGAAATCTATTGCAGTAGAGCGTACAATGTTTATGGTTTGGGATAGAGCACTCAATGGGCTAGGGTGGCCTCAAGCCTGACCAACCTCAAGGAAACTCCGAATACAGGCCATAGGTTTGTATAGACAGACTTTGGGTGCTAAGATCCGGTAAAGCAGGGAATTAAGTAAACGTTATATGTAAAAGGTGGGTGTCTAGTTTACGATTGTTTGAAAGTTTATATAAAGTAGACTTTTGTCTATAAGTCATTTAAATCGGTTATTGTCATCTAATATAAGAATTTTTGCATAATAGGAAATGATAGTTTCTTGAAAAGAAATAACAAAATTTAGTCAAATTGAAGGTTCTAGCAATACTTTCTAACGTTAGGTTTAATTGAATAATCAATAAGATGGTTCTGCGGGGTAGAGTAATTGGCAAACTCGTCAGGCTCATGATCTGAAGACTGTTGGTTCAAATCCAACCCCCGCACTTTATTAATAAAGAAATAGCTATATAAATTAAGTATCTAATCATTGATAAGGAACTTACATTAACCAAAAAGTCCTGATAAATGATAATTGAGACATTAAAGAACCTTTAATTAATGGTTTCTATACACGGTTGTAGATGCAACCAATTTGCCAATAAAAACAAAAGAAAAATGGCCAATAAGAAAATAGCTATATTATAACATACCCAGATAAAAGTAGAATCGGATCCGAAATTCAAATATTTAAATACACAGATTTCCTATAAATACTAAAATAGTCAGGAATCCAGATAGTTTCGTGCTGCGGATATAAAGACAATCTTAGCATTGTTATATAAAGGATGTTAATGGTAAAATATCTATAAATTTATTACCGCTGGAAGAACAAAAATAAGGACCAAAGGCTGCAACCTGTCCAAATTTGGAGTCATTTTCTACCTATATCTCTATTTAATCTTAATTTTGATTTGAAATTAAGTAAGTGGTACTTACTAATTCCTTTCTTCTTTTTCCTACGTATATTCATTAGCAAGCCTATCATACAAGAAAGTTGCATGGCGTTCGGATTTTCCATGGGTTTGCTTCGATATCGTGTTTATATTGTCGTACGTTATGATTCCGGTTGTCTAATCTTTGTGCATTTAATGCACACTGCATAAAAATGGCCAATAAGGATTTCATACAAAAAAACTACAAACAATAAGGTTAATGAAGGCTAAGATAAAAACTCAATAAAAGAGACTTCACCAGCGGAATCTGATATTTCAGATATTGAGTATGATGATATGTTATCAGAACCTATTTTGAAGTGCTTAAACTAAATGGGAATTGATTTCCGTAAAAGCCATGATCGAATGCTCACGCTATCATAAAAAATAAGATAATATAGGACATCTTGTTTGTTTGTCTGTCAAAGGTCCACCAGGCAAGCAAAGCCCAGACCGGTTTAGGAGACATGATAACTGCTTTTGGCCTTATCGATTGGCTTATTGCAGGCAAGCTAAAGGCAAAAGGTAATGTGTTCTTCGGAAGAGCAAATGAGCTAAGCTAACTTAACTCATTTAGAAATAAAAATGGAAAAAAGTGTTTTCTGGCGATAACAATACTATAAATAATCTGCTGTCAACCAGACAAGATGCCTTTGCTTAAGTTAATGCCAATTTAATTAATAGCAAAGCCGTTAGCTGATCAGACCATGCATTATTTTGTATATTTAAAGTTATGAACAAAAAGAGGAAGAGATAACGTACTTGGATAGATTCTTTAAGTTTGAAATCTATCGAGATTTCAAAGCAAGATGTTCACAGTGATCTTACTTTTAGGCCGGGTGACAGAGTGGTTATGTAGAGGACTGCAAATCTTTGTACGTCGGTTCAATTCCGGTCCCGGCTTCCAATAATATGATGCTGAAAAGCAACATCAGATAAATTTTGCCCTTTAGCCATTAACTTTTTCAATTTTAATGCTGCCTTATACGAATATGAAGAAGAAAATCAAACAACATTAAACATTTCTTAATAAAGTTAATATATAGTTAGGGCAGTTTATTGAAAGGAGGTCTTTCATGCCAAAACAAATGATTACCCATAAAGGAATAAATTGAATCTAAACTCCTAAAGCTGCTTTCTTTAATGCTTTTGCTGTTATCAGGTAAACATAGTAAATATGAGCAATATCCTTAACTGAAGCTCTATATTTCATGGCAATTCTGATTTTTGTATTAGCGATAATGATGTGTATTTAATTTGTTTCGGAGCAAGACAACTTAATTATTTGACTCATAAACCAATGTCTTAAGCCACAACGCCATATCTTTAGTAGGTATGGGTTTTTTTCTTTTTATCTCAAAGTACCTACGATTTAGATTAACATGTACCTGTCCAGCCTTTTTTCTGCACAATCAAAGAAATTTATAGGTATTTTTCCTTTTATCCGTACAAATTACTTTCCATTTTCTTTATTGGGTTCTTATTTGTGTCTTAAGTAGTTTCATTTATTTGCCTTTTTAAGCACAATATCATTACTGATGATTCTATTCGCTGACATGTAATTTTTGAATGGAAAATCAAGTCCTTGTGAATAGACAAGGCTAGGTGCGACGGTTTCGCAAAAAAGTTAATGGAGCACATTATGATCCATTAGCCTAATTAAGTCAACTCGACTCCGTCCACCCGAAGGGCGTGAAAACCGTAATGCCAGCCAAATAAATTTCCTGTCCGGGCATGCCGGCCCAAGCCTGCAGCGCTTCGGAATGAAGGCCCGTTTGGAGACATTAGTTTGCTAAATCAACATACAATAAGATTGTATCATAAATGAAAATCCCATTTCTTTCTCTACTTCCATTTACCTAAGAAACACCGAGATGATGATAGGCATAGGATGACCCATTGAAAATCAACATTAGCTTAATGTTAGTTTCCTTATGGCCATCTCTTATCTTGCCTGTCAAAAAGTTACTTGCGAATAACGGGAATCGAACCCATATCCTCTGCTTGGAAGGCAGATAATCTACCGTTAATCTATATTCGCTTAAGTTTCATTCCCAGATATTCTAAATAAATCGTTTCTATAATACAAATTAACCAAAGTGGCCTTCCATGCGTGCGCAAAGACCTTGTCTTGCTCAAGCGCCTAGTAAAATGCAAGTGATGGATTATTTATGTTTAATTCGTTTCATATACGATGATTCATGGAACGCCATCGATGAAAACTTTCCGTTCATATCTCTCCAATGAGTAAGCGAAAATTCCTTAGCGAGTTGCGATCCGTTAAGGTTGCAAAAAAAGGACTCGCACCATTAGAGTTAAGATTAAGGTTAGATCCCTAATGTATATCGGCCCGGTCTTTGGGATCCGTATCCATTGTAAGCCGGGCCTTAAGACCTGGAGTTATGAGAAATGGTATTTTCTTTGTTTTTGCTATCAGAAAGTCTTTGGGCATTGTTAAGATTATAGGCATTTTTGGGATCATATCAAAAAGACCTTTGGCCGGCTAAAGGAATGGAAACGAAAAGAAATGAAATTTGTTAAAAGTAAAGTCTCGTATGGTTTTGACGTACTTCTATCCTCGACAGATAGCCCAGCATTAAAAGCTGGTCAGAGCTTATGGTTACCCGGTTGGTTAGATGCTATTAATAATAATAGTAACTCATTATTTTTCAGTATTGGACCCGGAGGTTCACCACGCTATTGCTTTGGGTTTACACACGTTGATTCTAGTGAAAGGTGCTTTAGATGTGCGTGGTTCCAAACTCATGCCAGATAAAAAGGAATTTGGTTATAGTTTTCCCTGTGACGGGCCGGGTAGGGGAGGTACCTGCGATATATCTCAGTCCAATGGCAGCTCCCTTCAATCCAAAGCAAGGCTTTAAGTATCCTTCGGGGTCCTACAAAGCAGTATACTATCACCCCTACTATGCAGTATTTACTACTTGGGGCTATTCAAGTATTGTCAACACGGGAGGCTAAGGCATGGTGTCTTATGTAAAGCCACGTATTAGATTGGCAAAATTAATATCAATACCGCCTACCATACTAAAGCTCGTTATGCTGCAGCTAAGTGGGTTCTTCACCACGAGACTCTAGCTGCTAAGCCGCCGTGTGATGGTTGCCGAGGTGGAGGGAAAGGAAAAAGGGCAAACCCTCGACCAAACCACTTTCGTGAAAAAAACTAGGGACGGAGTCGAACCGTCATTCCAGGACCAACACATTGCCATTATGTTACCTAGTTGGAGGTGACCTTGGCCACCCGAAACTAACGAAACGAAAGAAAGAACAAGGCCATAATGATTTCATATTTAACAATCCCGAGTCAAGCTAATACAATGGCCCTTCCTTTAGCTACAAACAATAGTTTCCCAAACAAAGCCAGCCTTCCTTGAGCTACAAACAATGGTTTCCGTCTGTTTTTGATATTTATAACTGTTTGTATCGTTTGCTGATAGCAGTCAAGCGCGTCGAAATAGTATGTTTTTGGCAAGTAACGGGATTTGAACCCGTGTTTTCAGATTCACAATCTGACACTCTAACCTATTAAGTTATACTCGCCCTCGGGGCTCTTTGCAAGCTCCTTTAGATCCAATATAGGCCCAAGCAAGTCTGGGATCGATTTGACTAAATATAAAAGGAGAATCGGTTAAAATGAGACAGAGCTTTCGTTTCTCTTATCTACCCATCTTAATAGGCAAATATGCTCACTATCGGACTTGAACCGATAACCCATAATGGAACAGATTTTGAGTCTATCGTGTCTACCATTTTCACCAAGTGAGCAAACAAAGCTCTCATCAAAGGAAATGTACAATAGGAATTTTCCTTACCTGGCCTGCTTAATCCAATCCTTTTTTGAAACCACCCAGTTGCGCTTTATTTATGGAGCTTGCTTTAATTTGGTCAAGCCCTAAATATCTTATCAAGACATAAAATTTTTGCCGCATTTTGTAGCTGGTTTTCATTTATCTATGTTTCTTTCTCGTTGTCCAACCTTTTCACTCTTTCATTAGTTCATATCCGTCTATTAAGGAACCAAGTAACCGAATATGCTTAGCATATACGAAGCCAGCTGAGATGAAAGGAAAAGATTTGAATCTTTATCAGCTCATTATTATTATTATTCCCAATGGGTGTAATTGTTATTATTTAGTTTAGTTTCATTTAGTAGCGGATTGTTTTGAACGAAGGCTTGTTTTCTTCTATAACATGATTTTTTTTCCTAAATCTTAATCAATATCCATACAACAGCCAGCGAAAGTGGCGAAATGGTAGACGCGCTATCTTGAGGTGATAATGAGGCCACTCATGGGAGTTCAATTCTCCTCTTTCGTAATCGTTTCTGAATAGAGCAAACAAGGCCCTAGTAAGTGGAATTCTTTTATTTTCAAATGTTAAGGATCCGCGCAGCTGATAAGATTTCATTAAATTACTACAGCTAGGCGAATTGCATATGGATCCAGGCTCGATAAGTAGCTTTCAGACTTGATAAGTGGCTTTCAGACAATGGCTATGGACTGCTAGTAGATGGCATTTTGGATAATCCAGTTTCTATCCCTTTCCGCATTATATATCAAATTCTTAAAAAAGGTACCAGGTCAGGGAGTTAAAAGCCCAATGCTCTACCAACTAAACCATACACCCAAGTATTATTATTACTATTATCCATTCTAAGAGAAATTTTTATATAGTAATTGAACGACAAGAAACAACTCCCAGTTCACCGAGCAATAGCTGAATGTAAAAGAATGGCTGCCATATTTACGTTAATCAGAGGTAAGGCCGTGAGTCATTATGTCAGGAAGGATTGTCAATGTTCCTTTCATCCATCCACCCTTATCGCCTAGTGTAGGTCAGGAGTCCGGAACGTGAGATGGCCTTACAGCCCAGCCTAGCCGCTTGGTTTTGGCTCTACAATGTTACACAATACCCTATTGATTGCCCTCTGATCCAGTCACTCAGCCAATCAAACCAATTACACCTGCCTACGCGTTTTTGAATTTTCCTGGCTTAAGGTTTTTTGAGCGACAATTTATATCTCTGACAATTCATAATTTACCTAGCCAACCCTTAACGTCAAAGCTGAGTACTTTGTGTTCTCAAAGTCGTAGGTCCATTTGATAGGGCATGGTAATGTGCATAGTCTTGTAGTGGGCGATCCTATGCTCGGCGAGTTTCACTAGCCAGCCCAGCGCTCGTGCTCATCGGAACTAAAATTTCTAGTCGGATTGCCATCATGTGGGGAGGTTTAACATAAAGTTTTGGCATGCTTTGCCTTGCCATAGCAAAATAAAGCAATTTATCTTGTTTTGCCGTAGCAGCTTTAAGGGGAATCCAAGGTAAGGTGTGTTGATCGGCTGGCTAGTCATTGGCAGCAAGTGTATGCCTTATCATAGTAAAGCAAAGCAATCACTCTTTTTTGGCATGCAAAGCTCTGCCTACGTAAAAGGCAATCTCTATTGATTGCTATAGATATCTATATATCAGATAGATGAAATAGTGAATAAACCACCGAAAAAGATTCAAACCTTCGAATGACAAAATCAAAACCCGTTGCCTTACCACTTGGCCACGCTTCACAAGCATAAAAAACATATATTTTTATAGATAACAATGGCGAGATCTTTAAAAGGCAATTGAACTAACGAGGAAAACAGCCTATAGCACAAACAATAAAGGATAATTACCTATGTCATTAAAAATAAAAAACTAAACGACATCCAATCAAGCATTAGGCAAGCCATATAGGAAACGATAATAAGATCCCGGGAGTAGATCTCGCTGTCAAGAGGAAACCGGAGGGCCTGTACCACCCGCATTTGGAAACCTACTAGCAATGAAAAAGCACCTAGCGGACGCCAAATAATAGAAAAGAAGTCTGTATACCACCATATGCTGCACTTCGTTAAAAGCAGCACTCTGTCGAGATGCCTAGCCTGCCTAGCTATGCTTGGGCGAGATCCATCAAGCAATGAGATAGCCGTATGATGGGTGACTCGCACGTTTGATTTGGAAAGCATTTATTTAGCCTATACCATTCACAGCGCGGCAGGAGCTAGCTGTCTGTGCGAGATTTGCTTGCCTACCCTTTACCGCTATACTTCGTCATTGAGTTGATTATGCGAAAGTAGGCCTGCCTTCTGTCACTACTAGACAGTACAGATAAATGATTAACTTTACCATATTAGTTAAAGAACCCTATCAAAGTAAAAAATATTAGCTGACAGATACGTCAAGAAAACCATTGAAAACACTGATTATTTACCCATTTTGCTAGTGAAAAAGAAAGATGACACGATACATCTTTGTATTATCGATAGAGCTTCAAATAAGGTAATTATTAAACTTGTTTTTCAATGTAAAAGAGTTGTTTGACTAACTTAAAGGTGCAAAGTATTTTACAAAGACTAACCTTAGGCAAGGTTTTCATCAAGTTAGAATTAGAGCTTAGGATATTTTCAAAACTGCATTTCGAACAAGTTATGAATACTATGAGTTTTTAGTTATGCCTTTTGGTTTGATTAACGTTCGACTACTTTCATAATACTTATGTTTTAAAACCTTATTTAGGTCAGTTTATATTGGTTTTTCCTGATTATATCTTTGTTTTTGATAAAGTAAGAAAAGAACACTTTATTTGTTTGCTTTATTATGAGAACATGCTTTGTATGCTTATTTTGGATTTGATTTTAGGTTATCTAAGAAGTGCCAACTCAACTTAGAAAGAGAGAGAGAGTCCAGAAAGTCTAGAAAATAACGTAAAATCCTTTTCGCTGTCTTTTTTACATTCACGCTCAAAAATTCTAAAATATTGACACATCCCGAAGCCTTTAAACACTTAGCCATAATAAGCAAGGTATATTAATGATTGATATGTTTATAATATTATTAAAGCTTATTTCACGAAGGTTTCTTAAGAAAAAAACCACATAACGTCTTCATTATTACAAAATTAACACCTTTTATTTCATTAATAAAAGGGGAACTACATAAACAACGATAGCAGAACGACGGAGTGCAATGATACAGAAGTCAATTAAAAGCAAAAACGTTCACAAGAACCATCAAGAGAAAGAAAGACGACAAAGAATAAGTATAGCATGGAATATCAAAGCAAAGAGAAGAGCCAGTATAATAGCAGAGAACGAGGATACCAAAAAGAATCAATAGCAAGGGATTTCAAAGGAAAATCGTAAGCAACTAGAATGGCAAAGGAGGAGGATAGCAGAAAATAGAAAGATATTCCAAAGCACTACTACAATTACTCTACTATTATCTCACAAGTAATAAATTGACTCCTAAACAACAGTGCCAAATGGGAGGTAAGGGAAGCTACAAGGCAAAGCCCAAGCTGACCTAAACCAACTAAGCAACAAAAAAAGCTAAGATTCCTCCAAAATACATCAAACCTCACTCAACTCGTAACCATATGTAGATCAATAAAAACCATGTCAAATCTGGTCTTTGCTTTATTGCACTCCTTATGTTGTGTCAGGGTATATCGTTAGGAAGTCTCAAATGTCTCCCTACGTTGCTATCCTTTCACATCGTGATGATGAAGTAAGGAGCCAATCCGGACACCCATGGTTGTTGTAGTGTTTTAGGTAGTGTAGCTGTGAAGCTACTCTCTCTTTACTCACTGAAAATCACGAGCAAGAAAAAGATGAAATGAATAGATGCAACCAATGAAGCTCAAAGAGAAGAAGAAGAGAGATGCAACAAGAGAAGAGAAGGAAAAGAGGGAGAGAAAGAGAGTTTGCTTTTGCAATGGGCACAACACAAATGAGTGAAAGCATACCTTTTATAATCTTATCCAAAACCATATATGCAAATCCATTTTCCACTGTCTTACAAAGTGTTTCCATACTTTTATGCTTTTATGTGGATTTAGGCCATTATAATAGAACTTATTTTAAGGCATCTTTTGGGAGAAAAAAGGAACAAATTTCTTTTACAAGTTAGATCAACTATTTATTGGTCCCACCGTTGTTTTCGATCATTCTACCGAGTATACTGAAGTAACAGGGAGAGAAAAGGCCTACTTGACTCAGCGGTTAGAGTATCGCTTTCATACGGCGAGAGTCATTGGTTCGAATCCAATAGTAGGTAAAACTTATTAGGTACCATACTATGCTACGCCGATACCTAATAAGTTCTATTATTTGAGATAAGTTTTTAGGGTAAGTGCGGAAATTTGCGGCACTCCCGAAGAAATCTCTATTTACTTAAATCATTTTTTCTTCTTGAATCGTTCCACTTTTCGTTTCCCACGATTTAGGAGATAGAAAAACTGTAATTAATTAGGATCTAAAGCTTCTGATCAAGCTTTGGCCCTTTTGAATGCTAAGTGAGCCTCGATCATCTCTTTTTTCCCTTGGGCCTTAGCTGAGTTAGCCTGAGCTATCCGAAACGTCTCTCGAGCTTCTTCGGGATCGATTTTAGTAGTTCGTTTCGCTTCATTAACAAGTATTGTTACTTGGTTATCGTCTATCACGGTGAAACCACTTATTAGTGCCATCGTAGACCACTGTTCATCATGACGTATTTTTGACACTTTCATATCCAAAGCTGTAAGAAGCTAGCGTGATTGGGCAATACACTAACCTGTCCACTGCTCGTCAATAAAATGATTTCCCGAACTTCAGAATTCCAAACGATTCGATTAGGGACCATTATACGGAGATTCAGTACCATACTTTTATTGACCCCCCATTTGTAAAGTTGCAGCTTTTTTAGTAGCTTCGTCAATGTTACCAACTAAGTAAAAAGCTTGCTCGGGAAGATTATCCGATTCTCCAGAAAGAATCATTTGAAATCCTTTAATGGTTTCTATCAAACTAACGTATTTGCCCGGAGACCCAGTAAAGACTTCTGCTACAAAAAACGGTTGTGACGAGAAACGCTCTCTTTTTCGGGCCCGAGCTACCGTTAAACGGTCCTCCTCTGATGATTCATCCAGTCCTGAAATGGCTATAATATCTTGAAGTTCTTTGTAGCGCTGCAAGGTCTGCTTAACCCCCTGTGCCGTTTTGTAGTGTTCCTAACCCACGATCCAAGGTTGTAATATAGTCGAAGTCGAATCTAAGGAATCTACGGCGGGGTAAATACTTTTAGCAACTAAACCTCTGGATAGCACGGTTGTAGCATCTAAATGTGCAAATGTTGTAGCGGGAGCCGGGTCAGTTGAATTATCCGCAGGTACATAAACAGCTTGAATGGATGTTATTGATCCTTCCTTAGCTGAAGTAATTCTTTCCTGTAAAGATCCCATTTCTGTACCAAGGGTTAGTTGGTAACCCACAGCGGAGGGCATTCTACCTGGTAAAGCAGAAACTTCTGATCCCGCTTGGACAAAGCGAAAAATGAATAATGATACATCTTGTTTGTTGACATCTCGAAAATACTTAGCCATTGTTAAAGCGGTTAAACTGACTCTCATACGAGCTCCTAAGGGTTCATTCATCTAACCATAGACTAAAGCCACTTTTGATTTTGATACATTCTGGCGGTGATCTCTTGAAAAAAACCAGATCGGTTTACCATACCGGCCAACTATAATGCCTTAAAATGGCACGCTATAAGAAAAACAATGTTAGTTATAATAGAAACAATGCCTATTTGAAACCCTGGCAAGAATCAGGACAGAGAGATCGGATTCAATGCTAACAGATGGATTGAACCGAACTTTAAGGGCCAATGGATTGGATTATGCCTTTACCCAGGGGGAAGATACTGTACTGGCCTAACGGCGCATCGGTGTCCAAAACGTAATATGTCCAAACCTCAATGTAGGGAAGATGTAGTTGATACCGTCAATGGACTCGAACCCAATGAATTGAAAAGTAATTTATCCAACTCAAAAATACGAGAATCGGATAATAATTACTTAGTCCTTTTTGGCTCCTTACCCTCTAATGTAGCTTCTCAATTTCATTTGGAATTGAAGCGACAATCCATTGATGTATCGGGTTGGTTACCCTCTCAAAGATACACTGAACTTCCTTCACTAGGTGAAGGAGTTTACGTCTGCGGCGTAAATCCATTCTTGAGTCGTACGGCAACGACTCTAATGAGGCGTAAAAAATGCCGGTTAATTGGAGCACCTTTTCCGATTGGCCCCGACGGCGGGCGTGGATAGAAAAAATTTGTTCTGCATTTGGTATAGAACCTTGCGGTTTGCAAGAAAGAGAGGCTAAAATTTGGGATAGCCTAAAAAATCATCTTGAAATAAGGGAAAATCTGTTTTTTTTATGGGAGAAAATTCGTTGGAAATCTCAATAGCGAGATTCTTGATTCGATGTGGAATGATTGTTTACGAAATAGGTATCCCATATATGGATAAGAGATATCAGGCTGCTGAACTACTTTTTTTGAGAAACACTTGCGAAACAATGAATGTTCCAATGCCACGAATTGTAGAGAAACCAGACAATTATAATCAAATTCAGCGTATGCACGAATTGGAACCCGATCTAGCCATTACTGGAATGGCCCACGCAAATCCTTTAGAAGCAAGAGGAATTGATACAAAATGGTCCGTTGAGTTCACGCCCAAATTCACGGGTTTACCAATGCAAAAGATGTGCTCGAGCTTGTAACTCGTCCTTTAAAACGTAATTTCAAATTGGGAACTTTAAAGCAGAACGTCTTGCTGAGACAAAAAACAAATCATTAAAGAATTTTTCACTGGTAAATAAAAAAAACTAGTTTCTAATTAGTAATAAAAATAGCAATAAAACAACAAAAAATTAACAATGAGTTTCAATCTATCTTTTCTATAGTAAACGTTACGATTTTTTACTAAACATTTCCATTGAGCCCATGCATAGTATGAATGTCAAACATGCTATGCAGAGGCATACAAACTATACGTATACTACCTTCTAGACATTACGAAGAACATATTGACTCACGCGACGTAACTTATTTGTTTTATTTGTCCAATTCGATTTTTTGAATTTATAAATTAGTAAATGAATCTATCTATCTATTGACTATTAATTCCAGAATGAGGATATAATAAAAAAGGACTTTCTGGTAGTAAATAGTGTATAATCAATCGTTATTCATCAAATAATATAGGAGGGAGAATCGGATATTATTAAAAACAATAAGATCAAATTAGGATCTTGCTTTTTTGGAATGACATCATTTGTTTGGATTGGAAACGCTAGTTCCTTGTTAATCCTTGGATTTTACCATGGCCTATTATCGACACTACCCATGAGTCCTTCGCAGATTTTATGTGTAAGATCCTTTTTTATAGAAGGGAGCATCGGTGGAATCACTGCATTGATCGGATCAATGATTGGTCAATTACTTCTATTTTCAGCCATACTTTACTCCCCTTTGTATCTAGCGATATTGAAGCCTCATATCGCATTGCAGTAATACCATGCATGTTTTTCTACTGGTTTGAAACAAAAAATCTACCGGATTATCAAGTTTTACGACCTATAAGATCAATTCGCAATTTCAAAATAGTTGTTATATTCTTAACTAGTTTTTTATTTCAAATATTGAATCCAATTTTGTTACCAAATCCCGCGTTATTTGGCGAGATTGCTTCACCTCTTTCTATTTCGATATAGCAATAATCCATTGTTTCTAACAAGCAGTTTTCTGGGTTGGTTAATTGGTCATGTCTTATTCGGCTATAACGCTAATCTATTGGTGCTTCAAGTAGAGAGAAATTCAACGATACCGTATCCGCTGACTAAACGTATCATTCATAAAACTTTTAGTATTATCTTCTTTATCAAACTGTTGCTTTGCCTCGGTAGGGCCCCCGTATCTTTCTTGACGAGAAAGTTTCAAAATGAACTAATTAGCTACGACAGGAGCTGCCTCGATTTACCATCCCCTGTGCATTGGCTTTGTAACCCAAGTGGCCGGCATCTTTTTTTGATCCAAATAGAACAAATCGGGCTCTGCGATACAGAAAGAAAAGCCGAAGGAGTGATCAACGCATTGTTAAAAAAAGACAATCAACTTATTTTTTTGATAACTGTTTGGTCGATGGTAAACCACGATTGTATTTCACGTCACTATCTAGTGCGTCAATTTTTAGAAGACAATTAGAAGAATCATTAAAGAATTTTGATGTTCTACCGTTAGAGCTTTATTCATATCAGAATTGGATTTTAGATCAAGCGAAGAAAAGGGAAAATTTACAGAATGAGCTGAAGGATCGGATCAAACTTATGGAGCTGAACTCCATACTTTCGGAAGCGATTGAACAAAAAATTGGATTGAGGGACGAAGAGGATGCGGAAAGAACGAGCATATCTAAGATATATGATCCTTTATTAAGTAAATTTTTTAGGGGCAGGATTCCGACTCCACAGTCGTTTCTAACAACAAATGACTTGATCAAACCGATAAAAGATACATATAGAAATTATGCAGGAGAATTTCATTATAAAAATCGAATAGCTAATTGGACCCGATCTTGAAAAATTGCATCTCATTTAAGAAATGCACATCTATTGGATTAAAGTAGTTCATTTGTTACTATTTTGTTACTTTTGCTCGTATATTCATAAACATTCTATAACTCAGGAACTCGAATTCTCAAATAAAAAACACTATAAAGAAGTGTCTCGCCGGCGGCATTTGAAGTGAATAGCCGCCTTGCCAGCGATTTGAGTAAATTATCCATAATGTATGGATATTATATGCATAACATGGATGACAAAGACATATATGAAGGAAACAATGGGGGTCTACGATTTAAAGACTTTACTAGTGATTTATGTAGCTTATGTAGACCATACATTTTATGCCGTTCTAAAGAAGACAATGTCTTTTTATACTATTTCTATAGGGCAATTCAATATCATTATAATAAGGTTCAATAAATATCATGGCATAAAGTCCTTCATGCCCAATCTCTAAATAATGTGGATAGTAATAATCTAAATAGTGATAAGTAAAAATAAAGGTTGTTTTGTTTTCATGGCGGATAAGGGAATGCTTTTCAGATATCCAATAACCTTTATGACGGAAAAGACAATAGCAAGAATCTCTACGCATAGAAGGATAAAGGAGAGGTCTTAGAAAAGATCGTTTTCTCCGTTTCAGTTATTCCATTGATTTTCTAATCCGTTCCTTTTTATTTCTATATCAGGCTATGTTTTATTAGATAAGATCTTAAGAAGCTTCTCTAACGAATATAAGATCACCGCAAAATACTGTAGAACTAGGGATACTAACTATTTAAAAATTGACATAAATATGTTTATGATTTATTAACTATCTGGCCTGGGAGATGTGCTCGCGGAAGAGAATGCAGACCAAAATAACATCCGATCTTCTTTCTAGAAAGGGCAAGAGATTAATATGTTTTCCTTTCATCGTTTTTAGCTTTTATATCTTTTCCTTCATGGGTAATCCGTAGGAAAGGGATAACTTTCACGAGGTATTTGATTTTTCGGAGAAATCTTTGGATTGTCGTTTCTTGAATGGTTTTCTTTGCAGCGGAGAGGAAAATCCTAAAGTCAAAGGCAAATCTTCGGACCTGCTTGCTTTCCTCCATTTCCTTAACAGCCTTTCTTTTCAAATGAAGGGAAATTCCCATTTCCAAATAAGGGCTCTCTTTCTCAGATTGAGTCTTTTATGCCAAACATTTTCCCCTATTTAACGACGGATTTTAGATCCCGGAGCCAACATTTCTGTCTTCTTCTGTGCATTTCTCTTGCGTTTCTAGTATTCATAGCCGTGGACAGTTTATCACAACCTTCGCGGTTGGTTATTGTTTTATGCTTTAATTACTTAGGATTACCATTTTCTAATGCTAAGTATTGCAATGTAAGTTTAGGGTAAAGTCAAAGGCAAATCTTCGGACGTCAAATAAATGTTTTTTTTTTGCAATTAAGTCTAGCGATCAAATCGCATAAATTTCTTGATCTTAATGCTCTCAAGAAAATGACATAACGTATCCGATATCATTCCAGGCGGTACTCGTGCAGCAAAAGCATTTCATCAAAACCTTTGGGTCTAGTGAAGCCTGGATTATCCTTGTCTCTTAAAAAGCAGTAATACTATGCAATTTGATAGCAACTTTAGCGATTTCAATTAAAAACAACATGGACAGGCTATTAATATTTGATTGTTTAAGGCCTATTGGCTTTTATGCGAATCTGAATGGCTTTATCGGTGGGTTTTCGAGCCTTTCTAGCTGGTCTTTGGGCTTTTTTCGAATGAATGATTGTTTTCGTAATCGATTAACGGAATGGATTTGTAAACCATACGGAATCACTATTTACGGAAATAGGATAAGTAACTAATTTATGCAATTCCTCCGGAGAGATGGAATCTATCAGAGATACAATAGAGATTCACGATCGATTGGCTTCGGATATAGCTATAAAATCTTTACGTACATTCAGTACAACTAAACTATCTGGGATTTCGCGTGTTATCAATCCTTCAAAGCATTTCTACATCTTTAAGAAACGTGGACTGGAATGCGGGCGTTCTTCACGTCTCATATGTGTCCAATTGGTTGAGAAACCACCGATCCATTTGGAATTGATACAACTTGAATTAGTCTTTCCCGCCACTCTCTTTATCATGTCGTTATATAAAGAATCAGTATTCATTAACAATAAATGGCCATCTTTACAGGTAATGGATCCAAGCGCATTACGAGCAATCCTTAAGGATAAAAATGTTTTCTACAAATCCACAATAGCTCTTCCGTGCCGTTACTTTGTAATGGCAATTTCCTAATTTTTGTATTTTCCGTACAGCTTGTAGCCTTTATTTCAAGCAATTCTTGTATAGCTTGCATTCATTATTTCCCATTTCTTGTAAGGCTTGCAATGGCAAGAATTGGATTAGTAACGCTACAAATAGAATTAAGAGTTTCGGGTTAAACATTTCCAGTATTCATAAGTTATGTTGTCTAATTGTTGTCTTAAGCTTTCTTTCGTTAAGTAATTTCTGTGAAAATCGTAATTTCATTGCCGAACATCCCAAAGAAAGGAAAAATCAAAGAAAAACTCGCATCAGAGTTGTTTTTTTTCGTTTAATTACCACATAGAAATCTCTCTTCTAATTAATATTAATAATAATAGAATAATATTTGGGTATATAGCTCAGTTGGTAGAGCATTGGACTTTTAATCTAATGGTCGCAGGTTCAAGTCCTGCTATACTCAGAAGCATTAAAACATTAAATGCTTTAGGCAGATGGTACCGTCTAATGGAGATTATTATGCCATGATAATCTCCAATCCAGACCGCCCTTTTGTGAAAAAGGGCAAACATGAGCTCATCCCTTCGTTTAACCGCGATAAAGAAAACAAAAGATTCAAAAAAAACATAATGGCAAATCATTTTTTCCTTTGTTTCTTTTAGGGAGTGAAAAGACAAAAAATTGGTCAGGGATTTTCGGAAGAAAAAAATACTATTACTATCAGAATTTACGATGTAATTTTAATGTCATATAATGGAGGCTGACCTTCAATTTCATATCTAAATATCATTGTAGAATTATTTGCTTTTATCCATTAACGTCAGAAAGTTTAAATCGCCCAGCAGGTCATAAAAAACTTAGCTCAAGCAAAGCAAAGAAATAAACATTGCCAAACAAAGCAATAAAGCGCAAGGAAATAAAATGGTTTAAGTTGACTCAAATTAAAAGAATTGCAATTAATACCTTACTCGTCTATTCGTTTCTTATCCATTTTTGCCAATTAAATCAAATAACAAAATCCCATAAAACGAAGCAAAAAGTAGTTGCATTGGGCTCATTTTGAAATTTGATTCTATGATTTAAAACTATATAAATGTTAACTCGTTTGCGTAGTTTTTCATCTTTCAATTATACCTATCTATTTTTCTCCGTCTCTGCATAGCTATGGATACATATTTGGCTTTAGCGCTCCATTTACTTAGTTTATTCCGTTAAAACTTACTTTCTTTCAAATAAATACGAACTAACATGGCGAGAAAAATTTCATCCCTTTCCTCTATATCAATCACATAGTGAACTTTATGAGGTTACTTTCCAAAGGAATGGCTTCAAATTCTGAGAATGAGAAGATAGGAATTATTATGTTCAATAATGATACCGTCATTAAAAAAGAAGATATGGTTAAATACACTGGATTTTTTATGAATGTTCCTATGGAAAAAGCCATGTCAAGTTACATTTTTTTAGCATTGATGGCTCAATTGGATAGAGTGCCTGGCTTCGAACCAGGTGGTTAGAGGTTCAAGTCCTCTTCGATGCACACGCAAGACACATCGCTGTCTATTCTTAGTTTTGGCCCTCAAAAGCCTTAATTACTTTGGTTTACTTACTTATTAATCTATATGTCTATTCGATGCGAAACCAACGATTTCAGGTCCAGGGGCTTTTTTGTTTGTTTTTTACCTGTGCCATTAAGCATTAGGGATATTTGGTAGTTGATTTAATGTGGAAACAAGAAAGTAAACCTTTGTGAAATGAGGAAATTCAAAGCTAGCCCAATGCACATCGACAGGAAAGTTTGGTATTTTGACGTCGACTGTTTGTCTTTTAAAGGTACGTGAACTGGGTTTAGAACGTCATAGGACAGGCCCATATTCAGTGCAGGCGTTAAAGCAACTATTTGTTTTTTATGCCGTTCTAATAAATAAAAGAAAAGTAGTTTTTTAAAAACCAATCCTCTCGTACCCCTTAAGCAATGTGGCAGAGAACCTTTTTTGTTTATATAGTGTCTTGGCCGGGTGCTTGGATTTGGACCAAGCACGCTTCTCTAGCTTTCATAGCCTAGTCTGAGATTATACTGTTTGATACGAAATGATCGTTTCCGACTTGCAGACGTCGTATCTTCTTTTATTTCGTATCCGCTCTCTATATCCACTGGTTTATCTAGGCATATCGTCGGTTATTTTATTTCTATGCTTTCCTACCCACGTAACATTACAAAAGGTGCAGCAACGGCGACGATGTGACAGGATGGAGTTAGAGGGAAAGAGCTATGGAAGTAAAAAGAATTCCATTCCAAGGGAAAGAAAATATCAATAGCCTATCCTTTAAGCACTCGTGAGAAACCCATCTCTCCTAAAGAACACGTGTGAGAAATATTTCTTTTTAGCAATTTCGTCGTCTGTAAGGCTTTGACCATTCTATGCAACCACTAAAAAGCTCTGGAAACACTAGAGTATAAAAAGAAAACACCGAGATGAAAACATTCTCTAAGAACCACATCCCGTTCTTCTTAGATAGAGGATTCGCCTTATCCTACGCCATCATGTGAAAGTCGTTTTCATAGTTTAAGGATCCAACCGATTCTAGACAATCCCTTTCTATATGGCATAACATAAAAGGTGCTATAAAAGACACGTAACCAACCAAATTGCGTGAAATGGGTAAATTGATCCGGTTAGGGCATTTTCTGGAACTTCGAGAAAAATCATCCGAGGTTATGGTTTTTGCCCTCTTCATATCTATAGAAGTTAAAAGTTTTTGTTTACTTACTTGTAACTATTTTATGTCATTAGATTATTGTCTTGTTGCTTTACTTTATTGGGCTCATTAAAATAAACTTTGAGATTTTGGCTTGTTTTGAATACCCAACCTTCAAGATTCTTATAATGTTCCATCTTCTTACCAAAGATACAAAAATAATTTCACTTACCCATTGGTAAAAGGAAAGAAAGGATATAAGGGAATGAAAGCTGTTTTCCATAAGAAAATCTAAAAGCCCTCAAACTCTGCCTTTAGTGGCTCACCGGCCAGCATTCTTAGTAACACAACTGCTTTAGCATATTGTAGTCCAGTGACTAGACTATATGCCATTATCTCGATTGCCTTAGAACATCCTGGAAACTTGAAAAGTAAAACTAAGCGAAAGGAACTTTTCTGCAAAACGGAAACGGTTCTTTGTTTTAACGACGTCTCGGTTAATCGTTTTGGTCCTATCTTCAGTTACCATTAGCTAATCATAAGCCCTCTTTGGTAAGGAAACAGACGGAACGAAAAAAGCTTAAACCCTTAAACATAAACCGAGAGGCAAATTTAATATTACCTAAAGTTAACAAATATGGGCTTATCTATTGAAATCGGCATCCTGTAAAACTGAACCATATATTAGTAGGCTATAATGTAATTTTTTTTAGTAATGACTATGTCGTCATAAATGTAGTTATGAAACCACTTTCTATAACAGGCTGTTGACTATACAGCAAGAATGGTGTCATAATGTAAACATTGGTTAAGGAGAATAGGCACTGAGGGTTTGGCTGCCCAGACTTAGAGACTATAATATGATATAGTGATGGTTTAGACTTATGTACCGCCTTAATGAAACGGTATATAAAACGAATCCGTACACTAACTATCTGCAAACTTGTGACCAAAGTTTAATTGTTACATGATAAAATGTCTTAAGACAGTTATCTGTTGCCGGAGCAGAGTGCATACAAATGAAGTAACCTTAGGATCTGATTGTAGGCACTGTTTTGATCTGATTTGAGGAATCTTCTTTAAAACATTTAATGCTTATTTATAGAATGGGTAAGGAATATGTTAGGAAATGAAATTTCACATTGCAAAGATATGGTTTTTTTTAGCTGCCTCTCTTTTCAAAGCTAACTTTCTATCCATTCTTATACAATTTTATAAATAAAAAAAGCAACGACATATAGCCGTAGAATGGTCACTGACTTGCCTGTAAGAGCACTTACTTTAAAGCACCTTACAATGCAACGGCAAAATCTAAAAAAAAATTTATGCGAAACTCAAAAAGGACAAAGTTTAAAAGATACTGCAAGTTGATCAGATTAATTTTCAGCGTTTTTACCGGAATCATACAAAGAGAGTATCGTGCATGAAGGAAAAAACGGAAAGTGGAATCCTATAGAGTCATTTAGTAGACGTTTTTGTCGAAACAATGAATCTTCTGTCTTAAAATGAAGTCTTTGATCAATTTGAACTCAAAAACAAAAGAAATGTTCTTTCATAGGATCAAAAATACACTCGAGACATTTCAAAGGGAAATTGCCATATATCCTAATATAAGAGGCCTTATGGTTAATGTTATATAAATCTATAGGTATTTTCTATAAAACATAAGTGAGCTGCTTTTTCCTCCTCTTCAAATAATGATCGGGGCCATTGACGGGATTTTTTCTTATCTGTTCGATCGGTCTGGCAGTTAAAGTCTTTTCAGTGCCAAAAGTGATGTATGGTTTAACCCTAGTAACCTTTAGTTTAATTAGAAAAATGATTGAAGACGCCAATATAGGTTATAAGTTTGGTTAAAAAAAGAAGCAATATTAGTTACTTTCATTAAAATAAATCACCCATTGCAAGATGGAAACAAATTAGCTATTCTTTTCACCTATCTTCTGGCCTTTAAATGTAAATTATGGCATTGCTTAGATCTTATCACATGATCTAGTGCCTTTTTATTGGCTTTTTCTGTATAGAAATTAATCTTTTTGTGTCTTATGTAAACCATAGCATTGCAATTAATTAACTAGGCAGCCCATGCATAGTTATTGGGCGTATGAAAGTTTTTGCTTTGCCGTAGTATGGATAATAAATATTCAATTACGAAACTAAAGTATTTTTTGGCTTTGCTTTTTCCTTTAGACGGAACATTATAATATGCTTTTACTTAATTACGCAGCCTCTATTTTCTAATACCTATCAATATTTTGTGCGGTAAGAAAAACACTTTTGCAGGAATGAACCGTTTTGTTATGAGATGGCTGTTTTCCATAAACCATAAAGATATAGGCACTTTATATCTCATTTTTGGTGCCATGGCTGGAGTAATGGGTACATGCCTTCTAGTATTAATCCGTATGGAATTAGCATAACCTGGCCATTAAATCCTTGGTGGAAATCATTAACTTTATAATGTGTTAATAATCGCTCACGCCTTTTTAACGATATCCCTTTCGGTTACGCTGGCGATGATAGGTGGATTTGGCAATTGGTTTGTTCCGATTCCTATAGGTGCACCCGATATGGCATTTCCGCGATTAAATAATATTTCGTTTTGGTTGTTGCCGTCTTCGCTGTTGCTTTTATTAAGTTCAGCTTTAATAGAGGTAGGTAGTGGCACTGGGTGGATGGTTTATCCCCCTTTAAGTAGTATAACAAGTCATTCTGGAGGAGCTGTCGATTTAGCCATTTTTAGTCTTCACCTATCAGGTGTTTCCTCTATTTTGGGCTCTATTAACTTCATAACTACTATATTGAACATGCGCGGACCTGGAATGACCATACATAGATTACCTTTATTTGTTTGGTCTGTTTTAGTGACAGCATTTCTACTTTTATTATCTTTACCTGTATTAGCAGGTGCGATTACTATGTTATTAACCGATTGGAACTTTAATACCAGCTTTTTTGATCCTGCCGGAGGGGGAGATCCTGTTTTATATTAGTATTTGTTTTGGTTTTTTGGTCATTTAGAGGTTTATATTTTGATATTGTCGGGATTTGGTATTATTAGTTACGTTGTTTCTACTTTTGCTAGAAAACCTGTCTTTGGCTATTTAGGCATGGTATATGTTATGATTAGTATTGGAGTTTTTGGATTTATTGTTTGGGCTCATCATATGTTTACCGTAGGGTTAGATGTGGACACATGTGCTTACTTTATAGCGGCCATTATGATTATTGCTGTGCCTATTGGAATTAAAATTTTTAGTTGGATTGCTATCATGTGGGGAGGTTCAATATAATATAAAACATCCATGTTATTTGCAGTAGGTTTTATTTTTTTGTTCACTGTAGGAGGACTTACTGGTATAGTTTTGGCTAATTCTGGGATAGACATTGCTTTATACGATACTTATTATGTGGTTGCACATTTTTATTATGTATTTTCTATGGGAGCTGTTTTTGCTTTATTTGCAGGATTTTACTACTGGATAGGTAAAATATCTGGGTTTCATTATCTAGAGACTTTGGGTTAAATTTATTTTTGGATTACTTTCTTTGGTGTAAATATGACTTTTTTTCCAATGCATTTTTTAGGGCTTTCGGGTATGCCCCGTCGCATTCCCGATTATCCAGATGCTTACGGCGAATGGAATGCTTTAAGTAGTTTTGGCTTTTATGTCTTTGTATTGGGGATCTTTCGTCTTTTTGTAGTTGTTCTTAAAACTCTGAGTAGCGAAGACAAGTGTGCTTCGAGTCCTCGGGCTGGTGAATAAGATTCAACCACACTGGAATGGATGATATAAAGTCCTCCGGCTTTTCATACTTTTGGAGAACTTTCGGCTATAAAGGAAACCAGTCCTGAACAACCGCCATCACCAAATGGAACATGCCCGGATGGCTTGCCATTTGCGGTTATGCAAATCAATTTGGCGTTCGATTGTGTATCCTTATCGCATCGGGTCTTCCCCAAGTAATGATAAGCTTGGTGCTACTACGTGATTGCCAAATCTTTAGGGTCAAATTTGACATAAGAACAAACCGTCATTAATATATGATAATAAAAATAAACGAAAAAACCATGCTACTTTTTGACGTCTTTGCGGGCTTGAGTTTAGTTTTTACTATTATGGTCATATGTGCTAGAAACTCTGTCCATTCCGTTTCCCTTCTCATCCTCGTTTCTTGCAACACTTCTGGTTCACTACTTTTGTCAGGTCTTGAGTTCTTTGCTATGATCTTTTCAATAGTTTATATAGGTGCTATTGCCGTATTATTTTTATTTGTAGTGATGATGTTAGACATTAAAATAGCGGAAATTCATGAAAATATATTGCGCTATTTACCGGTAGGTGGTACTATTGGATTAATTTCTCGGTTAGAAATCTTTGTCATTCTAGATAATGATTACATCCCAGTATTATCTAGCCATTCAAATACAATCTATCCAAGATATACAGTGTATGCTGAAAAGATATAAGGCTGGACAAATTTGCAAGCATTGGGCAATTTACTTTATACCAATTATCTGGTCCCGTTTCCAGTGTCTAGTCTTATTTTGTTAGTAGCCATGATTGGAGCTATAATATCAACTATGCATAGAACTACGAAGGTTAAAAGACAGGATGTGTTCCAACAGAATGCTATAGATTTCTGAGAAACTATCCACAAAATACGCTGAAACAAGCAAATATAAGGCATTGTTGTTAAAGCTTCTATTGAAGGGGCAGGCTTTGCCTCCCCGCGGGACTGTATGCATATAAACCAAAGAATTTAATGAATAACATGAATTCTCTTTCTTGCTGTCAGAAATTAATTAATATTTTAGAAATATATAATTCTATCAAAATATATGATAAAGAATGGTCAGATGTTATTCATAATGCTTTTTGTCTTTTTCTTAACTATGAGAATATCATGGCTACTGGCCAACATTATCAAGGGATTAGAGAATGGCTTCAGTTGGCAAATGATCTAATAGTTAAGAAATTTGGCAATCGGAAATATTATAGAAGTAACTGCAGAAGATAAAAATAAAGCTAAAATCTTTGTTGATTGAAATGGTTTAGCTAGTCGGGTTCTCATGGATTCTGAATCTATTGAAAAGAGTTTACAAGTTGGTCATGTTATCAACCCGTCCCGAAATATCTTCTACGCGAATACAATTCTATTTATCAAAACACAACAGATTTATATGCAAAAATAGAGAAAATACCTATAGATATAATTCTCCTTGAGAATAATGAGTTAGGAATAGGAATTCGTCAAAACTTAACGGATATAAATACTTCACTCAGAGATTTAAGGGATTCTATTATACTTCATCTATATCGTGGATGACAGGTTTTTTCTAATTTTTGTAGTCGTGTCTGTTTGCTGTTCGTAGTGGCATATTTGCAACTTGTTTATTTTTTTATGTGATAACGGAGTTAACCCTTTGGGGTGGATAATTGACTTTATTTTACCTTTATTGTTTGTAGTTTTTTTGTATGAAATCCTTATTGGCCAGGCAAATCGGATGGTTTTGCTAACTAAAACCAATACCTTAACTTATAGACAAATATGCATTAACCCTTTAGCTTCTACATTTCTAAGAAATAAAGCCAATAATATGGCAAAACGAAACCTCTTAACTTTCATGCCTAAAGGAATTGCGGAAAGGGACAAATTACACTTTTGGTAAATGATAACCCTTTGAAACAAATAATAGTCGTACAGAGCTGAAGTAAAAGGATTCGAACCTTTGCTTGTTGGTATCAAAAACCAATGCCTTACCACTTGGCGATACTCCATAGAAAGGTAACCCAAAAAAAAAGGCAAGGCCAGAGACGAAAAAATTGAGCTTCCATCACAAATATGGGCTTAGCAGGATTCGAACCTACAATATTGCCGTTATGAGCGGCACGTTTTAACCATTCAAACTATAAGCCCATAGCGCACTATCAATTCGATCAATTTGTCACAAGCAATGGAACGAACTTAAAGTCCTTTTCATAAACCAACTTCATAACCTATTTGGCTAGCTTTAATCATTAATACATGCTTTGTTGAGTAATCTTAGATAATAATATCAATGGTTTGTCTGCCATTCCTATAGCAGTTTAGGTAGCTTAGTTGGTTAGAGCAAAAGACTGAAAATCTTTAAGTAAGTGATTCGAGTCCGCTCCTAAGCGACTATGACCACTGAAATTAGATTCAACGCTAATGATACGCTAGACACAACCAGAACTTCAAATTATGGAACCAAAGTGACAAGACAGTATCTTTAACCATACCGACTTTAAGTTACTAATATGGCAACCAATAAATGGTTAAGATATGGAGCAGAGCCTAATTGTTTCTGTCATCATATGCTTTTATGTTCAAGCCAGTGGTTTCAACCGGGAAAGTGATTATTGGTCTCTTACGTGATTTAATAGAAATACTATTTGCTTGCCTGCTTAAAGGTCGCTAATAGCTTTTATGAAACAAAAGTATTGTTTCAAATAAGCTAGCTCAACAACAACTCCGCTATACTATAGCCATAAAAGTAATAATCCAGTATCCGTTGCTGTGACCAAGCTTAATATCTTTTAAGCCTATAAGCTCATAACTAATAAATGTCAATAAAGTTACATCGAAAAGGCCAACGCTAAGGAACTTCATTTCAATGTTAACAAACAATAAGGTTAAGAACCTTTTGTACACAGCTCGAAGCTATAATGGGGTTACATCCTAAACAATGCTCTGTTTAATCAGCTGTCTAAATAAAGGCCCTAATCAACCGCTATCCTTTTATATACAGAAATAAAATATCGAAATGGCATACCCTATGTAATGCGAAATGACAAAACTTTTGGCTACGTTAGGACGGCATGTTTTCACCCGATCTATCTTTTATAGTCTAAATCATTGGTTTCTCTTATGCGTAGATCAGCTTTAAGGAATATCCGAAACGATCGTAACGGAAAGTAACGCTCTTTTTTTTACACACACAGGAGTATCCCTTATTCATATCATTTCAACTTACTCTCTTTCACTTATCGGTCTGAATCTGGGTTAGGGAGTGCTTTTAAGGCCATAACGCCTTTTTCGTATCGCTTCCATATACGTGATTTTGACATACTTTTTTGTTTCCCTTACCTAGTTATTTGAAAACTAATTTACCGAGCATGTGTAATAATAAGAGACAACAAATTCGTCAAAGCAAATACCCTTTTTTTCAAGTACGTAATAGTGGCTCCCCTTTGAGTTAGAGACCCTATTTCTACCACTTAACAGGTACCGTCTAGGTTTCACATTTTGGGAATGTTACGAGGTTTTCTTTGAGAGAAAATTTTAAGCTGCTTTGTTTCCTCTCAATTTGCCCCACGGTTACATGGAGGCAACCCATGGATAACTACAATGGGGGCAATTTTATTATAGCCTTATATGAAACTTACTATCGGAGATTCCTTATTTTATATAGTCATGCATGGATTAAGCAACTAGCCAATACTTTTTTTTTCAGTGCCAGGATCCTAATTTCGCAGATGGCAGATCGTTTAACCATATGACATAGCCACATTATGTACATACTATAAAGCTCGTAGGCTAGCTTTCAGCCAACCCATTTGCGTAATGTGGGCTTTTTAAAAACTTATTTCTAGCAGGACTATCCGGATCTCCTTGGCAAGGTTCCTTCCTTGAGCTACAAACAATGGCCACAATGATTTCATCAAAAATGCCCTTTAGCTACTAGTAAAATATCATTAAAATAACAGATAAAAAATAGGCTAATTAACGCATATATGAGATTTTTAGCTTGTATCTTCATCTTTCTGGAAGAATCCATCCAGCCACAGGTTCCCCTACGACTACCATGTTACGACTTCACCTCAGTTACTGACCCAACCATAATATGTAGCGGAAACACCTTTAAAACTAAAGTGAATTACACTTAACGGAAGCATAATGCACTTTACTAATAAGTGATCCCTGCTCAATGCTTCAGGCGGAGCCAATTCCCAGGGTGTGACGGGCGGTGTGTACGGGGCTCGGGTACATATTCACCGCGGCATGCTGATCCGCGATTACTAGCGATTCCAACTTCATGTCCTCGAGTTGCAGAGAACAATCCGAACTTAGACAATCTTTACGGATTCGCTCCACCTTACGGCCTTGCTTCCCATTGTAATTGCCATTGTAGCACGTGTGTAGCCCAGCTCATAAGGGCCATGCGGACTTGACGTTATCCCCATCTTCCTCCATAGTAAAACTACGGGCAGTTTTTCATGAGTGCAACACCCAATAAAAAGAATACCGTCGATCTCAAGCAACCATTGAGCTGTACGGCTGCTGATGAAAGACGGCATGGATCCTTTGTAAACAGCATGTCTTAGCAACATGAAACAAGGGTTTCGCTCGTTATAGGAGTTAACCAAAAACGTCTCACGACACGAGCTGACGACAGCCATGCAGCACCTGTACGAATTTTTATCTTATCCCGTTAAGAACAAGTACACTAGTTCATATGTCAAATGTGCATACGCCAAGTGTTTCTATGTCAAGAGCTGGTAAGGTTTTGCGCGTTGTATCGAATTAAACCACATGCTCCACCGCTTGTACAAGCCCCCGTCAATTCCTTTGAGTTTCAGTCTTGCGACCGTATTCCCCAGGCGGAGTGTTTAACGCGTTAGCTGAGCTTCCGATCCGCAGACCAAAAACGAACACTCATCGTTTACGGCATGGACTACCGGGGTATCTAATCCCGTTTGCTCCCCAAGCTTTCGCACCTTAGCGTCAGTAGAGACCCAAAGAGCTGCCTTCGCTACTTCGGCGTTCCTTCGTGTATCTCCAGATTCTATCCCTACGCACGAAATTTCACTCTTCTCTATCTCACTCAAGTAAATTGGTTTCGTAAGCATTCCGCCAGTTGGGCTGGCGTCTTTAACCTTCGACCTAACTTACCGCCTACGTGCCCTTTACGCCCAGTCATTCCGAATAACACTTGCCCCCCCCGTCTTACCGCGGCTGCTGGCACGGAGTTAGCCGGGGCTTCTTCTTTAAGTTTTGTCACCATCGCACACTTGACGAAAGGGTTTTACAAGCGGTATTGCCATTCCTCGCGTTTGCGACGTTCTTCACTCACCCACGCGATATTGCTGGATCAAGCTTTCGCCCATTGTCCAAGATTCCCCACTGCTGCCTCCCGGCGGAGTCTGGGCCGTATCTCAGTCCCAGTGTGGCTGGTCATCCGAAAAGATCAGCTAAGCATCGTAGGCTTGGTTGGCCTTTACCCAACCAACTACCTAATACTACGTAGGCTCATCAAACAGCGCTTTATTATCTTCTCGCATAGCTTTATTGCTTGCGTTGCTTCGGGATCTAGCCCGAACTGTTTGGCAGATTCCTGCGCGTTACGCACCCGTTTGCTACTTTTTTTTCAATTATTCCATAAAACTGGAACAGAAATGACATCCAACTTACATGTGTTAAGCATATCGCTAGCGTTCATTCTGGGCCAGGATCAAGCCCAATTTTTTAGTGAATTTCTGCCATATGAGGCAGGTTGATGATGATTTCTTAGTAAGTTATTAGCTTTTACTAACAACCGTAAGCGGAACGGCCACTGGCAAGGCGAATCATCTTACATTCCGGATACCAAAGATTGTTATTATACAAGAATTCTTGTATCGCTCATGCAGATCTTCCATCTACCGGAAACCAAAGGATTCATTGCAGGAGAGTAAAGTATGGCTGAAAATAGAAGGAATTGACGAGAAGCTAACGCTTTAGGTAAGTACGATAGTCATTACAACTGTTTTTATTGGTTTTTTAGTGGCTTTTCTCCTTATTGGTTTTTGATATAGTCTCCTGAACTAGTGCTTTCCTCGGAACCAATGCATTTAAAAAACGATGTATTTACTTTCAAATAAGATTGACTATATGAAAGACATATTTGATATGATTTTATCATTGCCAGAACCTATGCATTTACCATAGATAATATATTTACTGAAACCAGAACCCATGCATTTATCAAAAACATAGCCAATGCATTTACCGAAACCATAACCAATGTATTTGTCCCATTTAACTCTTATAAACAGTTTAATTAGAAACATCTTTTTTTATTAAGAAAGAAATATGGTACAATGCATTTACCGAAACCATAACCAATGCATTGGATCTTCTTCTTTTTCTTTAAAAACAAATGTCCTTTGGTTCTTTCTTATCCCTTTTTCACATTGTTATACATATCCATCAACAGCTTATTAGTAAGTATTATGAGATAGAGAAACAGTCCATCAACACGTTGAACATTATGAAACAGTCCATTAACTTATTTATTGGTAAGATATAGAAACAGTCCATCAACATATAGACCATCATAGCCAGGATCAATTTCAATTTTTTTTGATTTTTCGATGAAGAGGTTTAGTTTGTCGAAATAGAATCTTTGCCTGGGGAGGTTAGCTTACTCCCCGTGCTTACAAAATGGAAAATTGAATAAATTTCGAAAAAGTCAAAAAAACCGCAACTAATAACATCACGATTCCAAAAATATAAACTTAAGACAGATCTAAAATAAATCCGAAATCTTACCATAAATGACAAACCCCATTACTCATATAATAAGACAAAGCTAAAAAAATGAAATTTACTAGGCCTAAGATAAACCAATGGAAATGCTTTCCAACGAAGAAGGCACATTAATAATAACTTTCAAAAATAAGGCTAAAATGACCAACTTTCAAAAAAAAAATACCAATTAACAATGCAGCAGCCAAAAAAGTTCCAAAGATTCTATGAAGGATAAATAAGATCGAAGTAAGCTATGGCTTATAAATAATAATATGGGGTGATAAAGGTCGATCGATTTACATCCTATTGGCTTTGGTTCAAAAGGCTAAAACGCTTTAGCACTTAAAAAAGGAACTTGCGTCGGCTTTGCCGGCACAAAGTATGTGCTCAACATTCATGAAAATTGCTCTGTCCATCGGAAACCAGCCAGATTACATTTTCGATTCCTGCATACGAATTCCTAAATAAATTCATTATCTACCTTATGCCAAAAAAAAATCAAACAAAAAAAAACAGATAGCGTCTCGAAAATAAAGCAAATACGAAATTTCTATGATAACGCAAATAATTGCATAGTTGCTCTGGCTCTCAGACAGAAAGCAGCCAAGGTTAATACAATAGATTATTTTAATTAATAATGCTAACATTCCTTATCCATTTGATCGAAATAAATAAAAATCCTCATGTCTGCGTGTTTGTTTGGGCATAAAATGAATTTGTTAGCCATAGGCATCGATAGTTTAGTTAGTTGAGCTCCAACGATCCCAATGAATGCCACGGGCATTGATAATTAGTTGAGTCCCAAAAGACGAAACAATAGCCTGTATCATGGTGCAGTCTTTTGAGGAGGAAATGAATCTATCCTTACATCCTAACTACCGTTGAACAAAATAAAAACCTCTATTCAATTAGCTCAAATAATGAAGGCAATTAGCCCAGTCAATAAAGTGCCTCGTTTACGTGGTTCGAATCTGTCATTGCCCAAAATCCAAAGACACCTTAGTTTCTATTGATTTCAAATAAAATGATCAATTACCATGCTTAACCTTTTCGGTCAAAAGGGCCAAACCAAAAAGAAGGAAGGAATTAGTCAAGCCCCCATCCCTGCTCCAGGTACAACCCATTCGTTATTCGGTGAATTTATTTAAAATACAAATAATGTCAAAAAGGCCATCATCAAAGCAAACAAGGCAATCGCTTCTGTCAAGACAAAACCTGGAATCACATAACCGAATAGTTATTTAGCTAATGAAAGATTTCACACCACAGAAGTTATCAAGAAACCAAATGCGTTTCCAATACCAACTGCTGCTCCCGCCAAGGCCGTGGTAGCTGCTCCTGCTCCAATTAATTTTGCACCTTCTAACGTCATTAACTATTTGATATCGGCTAAAGCTGCGATACTATAATAAAATTGGTGCACCAGCCAGTTGATTTGCCTAAACCTACCTTCAAACGAAAACTATACTAAATACAATATTTTATGCCATAGCTAAATAGTAAGCACACATTCGTAATTTTCGGACCTAATAAAAACTGTTTGTTATTAAACACCATTTTTTTTTGGGGCGCCCACTTTACGAAGTGGGCAATGCCGTTGCAATTACGACCAGTAAACAAACTTAGTTGACACACATAGCCTATGCGCCGCTAATCTCGCCGCTTCTCAAGCATTTGACAAAGGCACACCATCTATCTCAAATGAAATCTATCCCGTCGCCACACGAGCCATCCAACTTATGGGATTCCCTTTTCCTTTGCCCATTCTCACTTCTGTAAGTTTACGAATAATCAAAATATCTGCAAAAATCCTTACCCGTATTTAACCATTTCTTTAAAAATGTCTGCTTATAACGCGACGTGCTGCTTCAATGGTTTAATATAAAATACGACCTAGCAAACAACTTTTAATACCACATTTTCCATAACTAAGTCATGTACCGTTCGTTCTGCAACCTTTACGTCTGCCCTTTCAACATTTCCGAAACTTTGTACGTAAAGAATATAGCGTCCAAATAAAATTACTGCCTTTGGAATATCGAAACCGAATGTGGAAGCCACACCTTTACGCCTGAGATCCCATAACAAATAAATGCCTCTGCCCTCACATAATCGATATAATCGGAAAATACATGTAGGGAGGTCGAACCATATCTGGTGTATTCAGTTTAAGCAATTTCTGCACCATTTAATCAACCCGAACAACAAATGCGGATTCCTCTTACATACCCGCAATTTCCAATCTGTTGGAATATGGATGCACGAATTTACACAGATAATTTTCTTCTTTCCAGTCCCCAAGCTATTTCCTAAGCAATTAAGAAAGCGCTTTAATAAGGAAAATCAACTCTTACCGGCTTAATCGAAGTATTGATGTTTGTTTCATCAAGTGAAAAGGATTACACTTCGGACCACCGAGATCTAATCCTTTTCCGGCAACGATGACTGCATATCTTCTTAGTCCCCTTAAATCAAGCATTCGCTACATACAAGCGTCAACGGACATCTCCTTTTAAAAAAGAGTAACTACTGCATAAATCCTTTTCTACAGGTTTCGTACGTTCACATTAGGTATCTTTATTACAATAGTATCGACAGCAGAGATTTTTAGCTTTCTCACATAAGACATTAGCTATATACAGGCATCGTTTCCTTCCTTCGGATTAGTTCTGTTTCTTGTCCACTGTACCGGAAAATCGGGTAACATCTTTGCCACGGAAGAAGAGAGGAGAGAAAAGTAAAAGATTGTCGTCGATTATGTTAACCATAGTAGGATCAAAATGAATTTAGTTCTTCGCATGGAGATAATATTGCGCAACCAAAGGCATGAAAGGTGCGGTTGTCAAAGGGTTTCCGGAGGCCTTATCGACGTATCCGCTAGCTAATTTTTTTATTCTCTGTACAGTTCCCCGGCCAATAGGATAGAGTCAATCGTTTACCTGCGCTTAACGATAGAGGGCTTAAGATTTTTATATGATTAGCTGAATGATGATAAAATGTAGATCTCAGAGAAACAAATCTATGTCTCTTAAACGCTATCCGACCTATGTAAATGAATGATGCAGGCTAAATAAGTGCTCTCCAAGCCGAACATGCGAGTCACCCATCATACGGCTTTTTTACTTGCGCTTGACAGATCTTTTTCGAACATTACATTGTCCTTTCTTTTCCGAGTCGTGAAATAGGTTCTTTTCATTGTTCCTTTTTAGAATTGACCTATTTTCGTAAGAAGAGGGCTTAAGGGGCTCAGCTAGGATAATCTGATTTAAGCCTCCCTTAACACAAGAAATTTTGAATAAGAGAAACTTCTCAAATTCCAATCAAATCCGCCTGAAAAAAAAGAGGTTACGAACGAAGTTAGTAGGCTCCAAAAGCATACTTAATTCCCAACCACTTAATCAGAAGAGAAAATAGTTAGTTAGTGTTAAATGGAATGGGGACAGTCCTAAATCGCTTTTATTCTGTATAATAAAAGGCCTTTTGCTTGCTTTCGGCTTGCCCCATTTTTTTGCCTTTAAAAGCGAATCAAAACCACTAAGTCACTTTACTGCTTTATCTTAAGGCTATCTCTTCATTTCAGCGAGAGCGCTTGTTCATTATGTAAGCAATAAGGCGCATTTTGGCATTTCTGCCCCATCAAATTATTTTCTTTCAATTTTCAACTGCCCTTAGCTTTCAAAGCATAACAAGTACATAGGCCCCTTTTTTTTTACTTAACATTCACTAAGTGCTTTCTTACTTCTAAGTCCTTAGGGGGTCAGCAAATGATATGGGCCCTCTGATTTCTCTCCAGGGCTTTCCCTTTCAAAGATCTCACCGTTGTTTCCTATATGGCTTGTCTATTGCTTAATCAAATGCCCTGCGTTGGGATGTCATTTAGTCTTTTGTTCCCAATAATATAGGTAGTTCCTCCTATTTTTCCCTTCCATTTCTGTGCTATGAGTAAATTAAGGTAAAGTCATTTAGCCTAACCATTCGAAACCTCAGGTAGGCATAGGGTAAGGCAGCATGCGTTCGTGCCCCAGAACTTCGTACTAATGATTAGCTGTCGTCGCTGGTTCTAAGAAAGACTTTGATTTGTGAGCCCTTGCTCTTATCTCCGTGTCAAAAGCAGGCTCGCTTCAGGCTTTGGGCTTATCCTTCAAAGCCTGTAGACTCTTTGGTCCAGAAAATGGTCTTTTTTTGTCCTGCCAACGCCTAAAGTCCTTTAAAGTCATTTTTTATTATTACACATGCCTTGGTCCTTGCCTCCGTTACCGAGCAAAGGTAAGTGCAAAGCCTCTATACAATAGCTTATACAATACGTTTATATAAAAACCAAACCGGTCGCCCTTTCAATTGGCATCATCGACAGTATCATCAACCAAAAAGTAATGATGGACATCATTAAACCAGAAAAAAGAATACATGAATGAATGTCCTTTCAGGAAAATAATAAATAATACACCTACCAAGACGAGATTCAATCCCACGATTCCTCTCTTTAGTCCCATTCCCTTTTAACCTAGTCTTCTCTTACCCTACTTTAGTTCTATTCGTTGTTTTCCTAGAGAAAATCCTGGAAAGAATGACACAAAAAAACCTTTTAAGATCAACATTTTAATATAACAATTCTCTATAATAATAAATAGAGTCGACCATCACTTTCCGGCACTACAATATAAGTCATAAAATAACTTAACTTTTATCTACTGGCGTAAGCCGAATGAAGTGCTCTCCAAACCGTATGAGATGGTCGCCTATCATACGGCTCTTTCACTCAAGTTGCCTATATCATGATGGGTCGAAGGAAAGGAAACACAAACACTTGCTTTCCTTGCACCTGCTTCTCTTTAGTGATCGAACGACAATGTGGCTTGATTTTAATAATTTTCATTTTTATCAATGTGGGAAAGAGCCTTTTCTTTATCCTTTAGAGATGTTTTGCCCATTTCGTTTCCATCTCATTTAATTGCCCTTTGTATTACTTTTAGTTTTAGGTTATCATTTGAACTCGTTATTGCGTGCTTTTTGATTATAGCTTTACTAAAAGTCTTCCTAGCCATAGAAATTAGGCCTGCGAATCAAGTGCTTCACCTCGTAAACTCTTATTTCACGCTATTTGCATGCAAAACGTATTTGAAAACCCACTCAATACTTCATCGTAAGTCAAATAACAATGCTGCGGCAGATGGATAAGGAATTGAGCCGTGGCTCTTGGTTCTGAACATACCCCTCATTTACCGTAAGCTTCGCAAAAGGCATGCAATGTGTCCTGCTATTTGGTAAACAGAAAAGTCTCTTAGACAGGCCTGCTAAATGAAACAAAATTATCCAACACCGCAGCTATCACAATAAGATACTAAACGCTGCCGTTTCCCAAACAAATCAGCTGAGGTTTAGCTGATAATTATAACATTTCTATATTAGTCAAACGGATTCCAAATGGCAAAGGAGACTTAGATGAAAGCGAAATGAAGACAGGCAACTTCCTATAGAACAATTAGAGCTGTTAACTGTTTAAAAAAGGCATCACGATCGGACAGCTTGACTGATTTACAGATCAAAGTCTCTCAACAAATCACCGGACTAAAAAAACAAAATTAATTAGCATGTCTCGAACTCCATCCAAAGATCGATCCGATCTTTCTATACTGCTTAAGTGTACAATGTCCCTGTCGAATAGGTACATTAATTTAGGTTCCTTTCCTCTCACCGCTAATCTTGTAACTAAGATTAAAATCGGTAAACGGGTACTACAACCCGTCGGTCTCATGTCTTAGCCCGCAGGTTAGATGCGTGGTTCACTGGTTTCATTAAATGCTCTCATTCTTTATCGAAGCTTTCAAACGCGCAAAGCCGCAGGGCAAACGAAGGGCTCTGACCTTTTATGTCTAAATACATCCGCCAACGATCTACGCATGTACCAAAAGGCTGTAATGTTGGTGAAAAATTAAGTCCGGTTGCCCTGTAGCACTTTGCGTTCATGATATCTATATTTCATTGCGCTTTGGAGACACGGTCGGTTGAAGCACTCTTAAGAATCAATTAGCTTCAGTGTCTTTTATGATATGCTCTGGTTCCTTTTTTTGGCCTTTTTGGGTGCTTTCCGTTGCTTGCGGTGGCCTTTAAAGAAATTGTGTTTGTTTCGTTGCGGACATCTGTAATGTTTTGATTGACATGCTAAGGCAAGTCATTTAATAGCTTTACAGTCGCCCTCACTAAACCGACTTGAATCTGAATGATAGTTCGGATTAAGTCTGACCGAAATCGGATTTGCCTTTTGTGCCATATTTTATTATTAGCGTTTTGATTTTGATTATTTTTGAGGTTTTTCATATAGAAGCAAACTCTTTTTCATGCCATTTTTTATCTTTCAAGGTTTGTGCTACGCGTTCTTGTACCCTTTGTTCTAAGTCTTCTTCGTTCTTTTGCTCTAAAGCCTTAAGTTTTTCTTTAAGTTTCTTACGTTTGGAACGTTCTATTCGTAGTTCTTCTTTAAGCTCATGTAGGTTCCGCTCTAAGGCACTAATTAATGACAAATGTTTGTCAGATTGTAATAAAGGCTCTAATAGATTAGACAATGGCAATTCAAGAATTGAATTGTCGGTTCCATTGATTGGCTTATCAGTTTCATTGACTTTTGAGTCTACAATCTTTTTTGGTAAGATATCTATCCATAAACCATTTTCCTCAAATATAGGTTCTCTCTTAAAAGAAGGATCAATTCCTAAATTCAACATTATTTTTTTGTTTGTGACCAAATAAGCAGGCATCAATAAAAAGGCTTTTTCATACAAATCATGCCATAAACTAATTTCTACGCTTTCTCACTACTGTTTTAAAACTACATTTAGTGGGCTTTCCCCAAGGCGACACCGAAGGTCTACCTCCTTTCATACGTCCCTCGCCTCCTCCATATAGATAATCAACCAGATTCATAGCAACACCTCGAACGATAAGACGTCTGCCTAACCACCGGCGTTACCCCGCTTTAGCAAGCTTACATATACTGTGATTAGAATTGGATACTATACCAAGAGTGGCTCGACACCAAGAATCTGTAGCTTTGTGAACACCTAAAAATGGCCGCACAATACATTATGTGCTCTCCTTCTCAATTATTTTGGCTTTGATTCCCGCGGCTCAAGTCGATTTTGCACCTTAACCTGGATTCTGTTCAATACTATGTACCCATGAACCTTTAGCCATATGAGCTAATAGTGTGCAATTTCCCATTATTCATAAATATGAGTCAAGTACGTATTTATTGTCACTATAAGAATTTACCCAGTCTACTTCAAGGCGCAGCCGAGAACCATTTAGATGGCGGAGCAACCATTTTGGGCCTTCACGAGCTGTGTCGGGCAAGGTAAAAAGATTAGATTCACTACAATTTATTATCATCCTGCCCGGTTCTAATCACTAACTAGCCAATATATGAGTGTTAGCCTAAGCTGCATTATTACTGATAAAGCTTGGCTTCCGAACCGTACATGAAACTGATGGCCTCATACGGCTCTTCCTAAGAACTAAAATAACCACTGGCTTTTGCCAAAGACCCATTTTTAATGGTTGATTGCGCCAATATCGATATGCCTAAAGTATGTTCATTTTATTTATAAGCCTTCGTGGTTAAGATTTTAGGGCTTTAAGTTGGCCTATTCTTCTCAAAGAATCCTATTGCACTCACGAGCATGCAGCCCGGCAGGCCTTCCGTTTACGGAGCTTCATGGGCGTTGCCCCGTTTCTCGATCAGATTTTGAATGTGAGCTATACCCCGCAAGACAATCTACGAGCGTATGGCTTTGCCAATTGACCTCTCTTCTCATACGATTGGGAAGGCTGCTTAGTGATAAGCTTTCAGTCGTCACCATTTTGGCCTCTTTTGCCATCGCAATAAGATAACTGGCCTTTAATGTGGTCAGCACCGACCGTGTTTAGGCTACGGAGCTTACGCTCATTCACATGAATTCATTGCGTTATGATTTGGATCTTTTGTTTCTATAATTGTAAAAGCAGCCATTTCCTTTTCAAGGCCCAAAAATCTATCTATTGCGCATTTTTGCTTTTGGCGGAATTGGATATCCACATCTGTTCGAAGTTATCGTTGCCTATGCGAACAACGTAGATCGCTGTACGAAAGACATTGCTTAAGACCAACGGGTCACACGGAAGATGTACGATCTGCTCTGCACGCCTCAGTAACTGACTTTTTTTTTATCTTTGGCTGTTTTTTAAGACTATGCGTAGATTTGATAGTTTCTTTTTCATCCCTTCTTAGCATTTTGCGCCGAATTCTTTGCACCCATAGGAAGCTGCGCATCCCCCACCTGCACAGCAACTTGGTCTAGGATAGCAAGTTGCACTCACTGGCACATAGCATTCCTTCGATCCACCATACTGAAGCAATCCAAGAAGAACAATTTAAGTCATATTCGATCCTTTCTGCAATGCCCAAAGATGAAGTGCTCCGTTTCCAATCAATTCTTCACTACAATCACCTCAATCCACCTCCCCAGTAAAAAACCGTGATACGCCCTGACGCATTCCTTCCAGCGGACCTCTTGTCACTATTGGTCAATTTTTTTACTGCCTTACCCTTCCAGTAACCTTTCATAAGTTCTCTAATCTTTTTCCTTTACTCAAGGCATCCATAATGTCGCAATATAGATAGTGCCATGAGTACGCTTTAAAGCTGACCTCATTAATCAGAGATACAAAGATCAATCACTTTACGTTGTCAGCATGAAATGTAAAATATAGTTGATGTTATCTATAACCGGGCTAGTGCAGTGAAATTGGGCTTACGTTCTTAGTCAATTCCCAACTTATCTGCCCAATCAACTGCCATGATTTCATATATATGCATAATCATAATTGTATATGTGGCTATGACCGTATACAATCTGAGGCCAAGCCTGTGTGGAGCTGGCACGTGATTTATTGAACTCACTTATGTCAATCTCAAACGGATCCCGAACAGCCGCCAATTAAAAGGCAATGCGATTTTGTCTTTTTGAAAGTAAACAGGCCTAGATTCTTTTTAATTGACTGTCTCCCGTTGACTGGGTTTTAAGCGTTGTTAATGCGTTTTTCTTTTTTTGTACGTACCGTTTTTTCTGTATGTTTGATTTTGCTGCGTTTGGATTTGTCTGTGCAGACAAAATTTCATCTTGTACCTTTGCAAATAAATATCTCATTTCTGATTATACTAGGGTATAGCAAAGAGCCCTAGAGCAGTTCGATAAGAAAAAGATATTTCCGATTAAATTCCAAGTGGATGGTGAAGTTTCAACCAAAGTAACTTCTCATGCGATTTATGTGCTTCCGTTTCGATGACTGGCAATTCTTTATGTATCCTCATCTCAAATTATTCTCTAGATTTCTTATCAATATGCAGTAATCATAACACTGTGTATAAGACCCATTTACCAAAAAATCCAATCCGGCATGTGTTATGCAGATGCCCTATTGATAGTCTTTCGAAAGACTTTACCGTAATGTATGTCTTGGCAGTCGTTGCTAAAATCCAAATCGTTCTTTAAAATACAACGGCATAGCAAAGACTTACTTAGGCTCTGCGGTCTGTTTCTGATGTTTATAACCGTTCGTTCATTAAAGAGAGGTTGCTTTTAAGCATCCTAACGGCCCTGCTTTTGATTCAGCTTCTGCCTCAACATCTTTTGATTTAGCAAAAGGAGGATTATGTTGAACCTGTTCATCAATAGTGCAATCAAAAGGGTGTTGAACCTTCTGTTCATCTCCTTTTGAATCAAAAGTCTCAATTTCAGGCGCACCTTCTGTTCTAGCGCTTTAAACATTGCCAAGGAGATCCTTCCACCCACACCAATGGGCGTCGAAACGGATTTTGGAACCTATTTACATTTTCTATGAAAGGAACGGTCAACGAGCCCGCCGGTACGGACGCCATTAAGAGGACCCCCAATAATTTATTGGGAACTGTACGAAGTATTTGAAAGACAGGGAAAAAGTACCATTCGGGTAATATTTCCAATGGAGTCGCAAAAGGATTTGCTGGTTCACCAATCATTGATGGTTCCGGAACCGCAAGACCCACAGTACATGCAAACGTCCCTAAAATGACTACTGGAAAAATATATAATGGGTCGAGTCCATTTATTAGCTTTTTCTAGTGCAGAAAACTTGTAATTCCTTACTATCTGGCATAATTGTCTTGTTTCATCCTGAATATGAAGTTAGTTGCAACAGGTTGCTGGAGGCAGCAAAAATAGTACAGGTTGCCAGGCTAAAGGATTGGTTCATTTTTTTTTTCAAGCCAATAAACTTATTTTTAGTGAAACTATTCATAATTCTGCGACTGGAGAGCAACCAACAAAGAAAGATGGAGATCCGGCATTATGGCGCGTGATCCTCCTAACCCTAGATAAAAGGTGGAAAGCGAGGATAAAGTGCTTTAGTTAAGTGTCATTGCTTATGACGTTATTGCTGTAGCCTCAAGGAGGTTTGGCCATTGCTTCAACCTTCCCGAATTCCTGCAGATTCGGGTCGTTTTCCGCCACCGGAACGTCTTGAAATAATTCCCATATGGTGCGGGAGACTCAATTGATCTAGACTCAGAAGCTGGGATTTGACCCTTTCCATCGATCGGTTGGGCCAAAGCATTTACTGGCTTAAAGGCCTAAGAAAGAATTACTAACTGGTATTTGCGCAATTTTTCCCGTTGCTTTTACGGAACCCCCTTCCTGTATGGTCGAACCATCGCCCATCAGTACTTAGCCAACATTATCAGATTCTAAATTCAAAGCGATGCCTACTGTACCATCTTCAGATTCTACCAATTCTCCAGCCATTACTTTGTTCGAACCATGAATGCGGGCTATTCCATCTCCCACTTAAGGTACAGTGCCAGTATTAACAATTTCCATTTCTGGGGATCGGATGGGTCAAAAACAGCTAATTCGTATAAAGCCATTGAACCCGCAATACTGGCCGGAAACGGCGAGCAGACAGTCTTTGATTCATAGCAGTGCAGCTCTTGACGTACGGGGCTTTCCCTTACTTTGTTTCCGGAGTACAGTAGCTAAAGAGTGCAGTATTTGACTATTTATTAGGCATTTCCTTCGACCGGAAAAGTGGCCATTGGTTCACGATACGAATACTGTTCTAGGGATGTCGCTAATAGTTTCTGCTAGACAGAAGTACTGTTTTGAACGGGCTGGCTCAGCAGCAACTCCTGGTACTGTAGCCGTGGGAACGACGGTTCGGTACTCGTTGCTGTGACTGAGCCTAGGGGTTGTCTTTCATAACAATAGCAAGTTCGTAACTGATAGGTGCAAATAGGGTTGTGTTTATACAAGTTCGACAAAAAAGGAAAAGCAATGAATCCTTTGGTTTCCGGTAGATGGAAGATCTGCATGAGCGATACAAGAATTCTTGTATAATAACAATCGATTAATAAGAACCTATTCGGCCAATCCAAACGGGTTGCGCCATAGCAATCTTTGTTGTAAAAAAAAAATTCGCTCTAAACCCATCTGGCCATATTTCTTTTTTTTAATAAAAAGGTCATTTGACATCAATTTTGTAAGATAAGGTGAATATTTTGGTCAAAACTGGCTTTGAATAAAGGTTACGAGAACTGGCTTTAAATAAGGATACAAGAACTGGCTTTGAATAAAGGTTACGAGAACTGGCTTTGAATAAGGATATATTCAATTAATATTATCTAATTGAATATTTTCAGTTTGAGTAGATACTGTATTTGTTTCTATAGACTCAAATAAAAATGGTCTTTCTTGATTACATTATTAACCATTTCTGGAACATCTATATTTTCAATAGATTTACCTCTTGATACACGATCAGATATCCTTAATAAATTTTAAGAAATTATTATCAATTCTTTCTTCTATTTGATATAAATTATTTGTTGTATTTCTTAAATTATTCAAAGAATATCCATAAACATCAGAAACAGACCGCAGAGCTTAAGTAAGTCTTTGCTATACCTAAGTATTTTAAAGAAAAATTGAAAATATGGATCCATTGCTTAGAAATTTGAGAGAATATCAGACATTGAAGAACTCTTTCGACGCTCATCTTAATCATATTATATACCTTACTGAAAACGATAACAGCACGGGAAGGGAAGCTTTGGCGAGACCCTTAAATGAATTACATCAGGTAATATTACCTAATCTAAGAGATTATTTATCCAAGGGTTCCCCTTATGGTGAACCTTTTACTGGATTTGTAAGGAAAGCCAATTTATGCATTCGTAAATACCATGAAATGGGGGATAATTATTATCCGCAGACAGTCAAACAGCTACTGCCTTTATTAAGAGATACCCAACAAACGTCTGATGCTTGCATACAGCAGCTAATCTATATATGGCCTAGCATTTGTAGTACGTTAGAGCCGTCTGTGGTGGCAGAAGAATTGGTTAATTTTTGTTGGGAGTGACAATCTGGCATTGAAACACCGCTGGATCTAAATCTCTCCCCTCCAGACCCGGTTTCCAATGACCAAATTGGTGAGGGGAATGGTTAGGATGGCCCGGCAGGATCATTAGAAAAATCCGATGCCCTTTTTCTTTCTGTTCTGCGCATCGGCAAGCCGGGCTCTGCAGTATTATCGTGGAACAATAGGTTCGCCACCAGTTGCCTGCTTTCAAGGATAATAAAAAGTGTAGGAAATGGCAGCAGGCTGGCCTGGCTAGCAAGGCACGAGATGGAAAATCAACCAGGCTGGCTGCATCGCTCATGCACCTATCTTGTTGGTTTGGAAATGTCTTGAAAAAAGGAGCTTTGTCTCCGAAGTCAAGATTTGTTATTCAGCACCTAAAAAAACAAAGATTATCGGCTGCTGGCTGCCAAGAGTTGGTATAGAAATTGCTATAAACATGGGTGCAGAGCCCTCATCCTGCCATTCTATTTACTTAATTTTCTATCCTTCCTTTTTCCCGACCTCACTTTGTTTTATTGAAAGAAAAAGGGTCAAGAAGTTCTTTTTCATATTGAGCAACCTGTGTTTTTCTTTCTGCGTACGGCCCTGTTTTTAACGGGATTGTCCCCAGATTTGCAATTGAACTGCTTGTTCATGGTTTTTTTTGTTTTGTAGGAAAAACTAGATCAGTATTGAATCCAAATCTATGATATACTAATTTAGCTTGCGACATGGCCTCTTCACCGAGTTTCTGTTGAGTAGCCTGGATCTGCTTTACGGTGGGCGCCCTATTCTTTGCTTTAAAGCCGTAATTTCTGTATTGGTCAAGGGTTTAATTCCATTACAGTTAGGTGTACAGGCAGCGTAGTAACCAAGACAACCGTAAAATAAGGTAGCTGCCAATTGATTAGCATTTAATGGCTTAATCGGGGTTCGGGATGGATTCGGCCGGGGTGAGAACCGGCGTGTTAGCATTAACAATCATGCTCTCATCTTTCAAATCAGTCGTTACGGGGTCAATGAGCTAGCTTGTAGCTATGAGAAGGATTTCCTAAGAACGAGGTTCCGGAGGACCTTAAAGTGGGAACAAGAGCCGGTGGGATCCTGGACTGTTTAAGTGTTGGTTTTCCTGGCGTATTTTTGTTTGGGTTGACGTTAGCCAATCGAGGTTCCTACCGAACTTGACCTGCTTTCATCTCAAGACTCGACCCGCTTTATTTCTCGTTGAAGGCTGAAACACTCGACTGCAACAAAGGGAGAGAAGCTTTCACGACTTCCCACGGTATGGCCATTATTCTTAGAAACAGCTGGTTTCACCGTTATGAGCCAGTTATTGAAAAAGCGTTCTTTTCATTAACTTATTCTGTGTTTAACATTCGAACTAATACACCATATGGACGCATCAAGATGACAACGGATAGAAGACTTTGGGATAGCAATGCAGCGGAAACCACAAAAAAAAGATTTTAAGATAACAATGCAACAAAAACCACAAAGGATAACTAACAAACGAATGGATGCAATAAAATCATGATAAAAAGTTAATTTATGATTCTGCTTTTATGGTATAGAATTAACAACATACTTTTCTAGTTTATGTTTTTGCGGATAAATAAATTTGATCAATTTATACTTTAATGTACTTTTGCTTATCTTACATCATATAGGTTCACTTTTTTTTTAAAAAAAGTGAGCAGTTACACTTCATCCAATTAAGCTAGGCATTAGAAGATCTTCGCTAATTGTTTCTTTACACTATGTAGCTCATATCCGATCAGATACTATTATCTGCTGAATTGGGTGCTCGAGAGAAAAGGGACTTGAACCCTTAACCAATGGTTTTGGAGACCAGTGTTCTACCATGTTAAACTATTCCCCCAACATCCAACCACAAGGACAGCTACAAGATCTTCTGTAACGATTAATTGGTTTAAGACCACTTCACTTAGTAGTTTGAAATTAAGAAACTTATGCTCGCTGTGCAAGCAAATAACTTTATGTTATTTTTGCTACAGGTAATGTTTTCAAAAACAGATGTCCCTAAACGTATATAAATAACCCATTGATTCCATTTTTTATGAGACAGAAAGGAAATGAAGTAGATCCTTTACAAGTTCTATCGACACGGATGATTAATCTATTGCAATAACAAAGAAGAGATAAAATAATAAGGGATTGAATCGTCAATGGATAGGGATATTCTAGTTTCATTCGGCACTTCTCTCAGACCGACCACAAAGGAATCGAATGTGGTTGTTTGCTTTTAGTAGCTTATTTCGGAGTGTTGGGAGGAAGTCTTTAATTTATAACAAAACCCTTTTTGTTTCACTTGGTTTCCATGCGTGCGTATGTGCCATATTTAAGGTATCTGCTGAAATCTCTTTTCTATGCCTCAATTGGTATAAATGGTTTGCGTATCCTTAGCTAATTTACAAAATAAAAAATCTGGCAACTGACGAAAACAACACAATTAATTTTGTAATTGCATCAGGAAATAGTTTTTTTACAATCATATCTTAAGTTTTTATGTTAACAAAAACCAGGCTACTGTAAAAAGATCTAAGCAAGCTAAAAGATGTAAAACGAGAATGGGAACTAAAATAGCTTGGAGAAAATTAAAAGGAGGATAGGAAAAAGTTTCAAGAAACAATAACACATTAACAGAAAAAATAGTAGCTACAGTAAATTAAAAACTAATTGCAACGCCAAAGCCAATAACTTTAAAGTAAGCAGCATCCTTTGCTACTCACTTAGTCCTTAATGTAAACCTCGTTTCATAAAAAACCAAAAATTAAATACATAATAAGGTAATAGTAATAAAACTTACATAAGTGCTTCAGTTAAACCAGAAGCAAAGTGCCCGAAACTAAGCAAACAATCCAGCCATTAAATCAGGGCAATAAGTTCAATAACAGACCTGGCTATTGTGGGATCTTGAATGGCGAAAAAGACCTGTTAACTTCTTTCGCTTTGCTAGGAAAGGATTTGATTCGATTGACAGAACGCTATTTTCTTTTTTTCTTTAAAGCTTGTTCCTATATACTTTCATTAGAATGGTTATCTGACAGTATAGTCAATTATGGCCAATTTTAAGTGCAAGATTTGGCGAAATACAAGGAATGGATGTCTGAGCGATCTTGAAAATCAAGGTATTTGTAAAAAGACCAAAAGTTCAAATCCTTCTCCATTCACAATTATGCTGCATACAAATAAGTTGGCATTCTCATGCAGTTTGTCCTTTACTCCTAAGAGTGCTTTGCGTCGTTTATGAACGAAGTTATCTTTTCTAAAGGCTTACATAGCGTTTTCTTTCTTAATAGGCTAACAAACGAGTCAGTCAAGGAGACTGAGATAGTATTTCAACTTTTCTGGCAGCGCTGGCGCGTGGGACGAGACATTAACTTTTTTTTTGTTTAAAGCGCTGGTCCTATCTAATGAACAAAAGTTTAGGTTCTTATTAGCTATTACTGCATAGATAGCCTGCGGATATGGTGAAATTGGTAGACACGCTAGGTTTAGGTTCTGGTGGCTTTAGTCATGAAGGTTCAAATCCTTCTATCCGTAATGGTTTAAGTCATTAAACTATGTAGATTTATTGAACAAAATCATATGAACTTTCTGAGATGAACGCTCATCTTTGCCTCAATGGCATGTTCTGGTCCTCTACATACCGATGTTAAATCAGTTCAATCCAACAGCAGAAGACAGTAACAAAAATTTACTTGCAGAAAATAAGATCGGCCAGCTAATCAACAAAAGTAATGTCGACAATAATAAGGCTAGCAAAGCTGGTTTTTTACAACGTATATTTGCAAATAAGCAAGAATAAGGCCTAAAAGCTGGTTTTTCCAACGTGTATCCGGGAGCATTACAATCTATCCGTACTCTCGTTTCCACTTATTTACCTTACTTTATCGCCATATAAACATTTTTAATAAAATGGCACAAACACAAAATTTCACGAGGTTGCCTTCGGTTCTAATAATGCAAACCAAACACCATAAAAGCCTTCTGCCTAACTTCTCAACCGGTACATCTACAAGGACAGAACGTGCTTTCAGTGAACTCATGAGGCCTAGGCGTAACTAAAATGTGTTTATAGTAACAGAGAGTGCTTTAAATGCGTTAGCGCTGTTAGAAACGAAACAGAACTTATTTCTGTGGACAAGAGCTAAACACTTTACATAATCGGTGCATTTGTACTTATGACTTTCTGCTTAAATGTTACAATGGCGGGCAATAATTTGAAAACGAGAATTCGGCTTTATTACTAGTCTGTATTTTTCTTGTAATGGAAGCCAAAAAAAAAAGGTTTACCTAAACTTCTAATACTGACAAATCTTATTTACATTCGGATTTTTATTTCTATTTTTTATTAAGCGAAATGAAAGCTAGGCACTTTCGCTTTCAGCAACCCTAGCCAATCTATTTGTCTGACTAAGGCTAGAAGCTTTATATGCACTCAGAGCCCTTTTGAATGAAACACTGTTGCTTTCCGTATCGTTTTTGCCGGCGCAATAAATGCTATTGCATTTTTGCGAACCTTTTACCTCGAAACGAGTCTAAAAATAAGCTTGTCCTTTTCTCTGTCCGCTAGCTCGCCAGCAAACTTTCATGAATATCGGAAATAGAGGAAAAAGGGCAAAGGAATATAAGCGAAATTTACGCGCGAGTTGCTTTTATTTGCCATTTTAATTTTCAGTGTTTTGAGTTCGGGATGAATATCGATGTACGATGAGGAAATATCGGTTGTCGTTCGTCTAGTGGGTTTTGTTCTCTTTTGTTAAAATACTTTAAGCAACTTTGTTAAAACCACTTCCGAGGCAAGAAGCGAAGCCATTTAAACAGATTTGTAGCATTTTCTTACTATTTAGGAAACTTTATGGTTTGAATCCAAGGAATAACATGAACTATTATTGTCTGGCTTGCGTTCAAATACAGAAATGATTGCGCAATCATTTCTAAATGAGATGATAAAACATTGTGCACCGCTATATGAACAAACGGTATATGCTTTGTTGCATTAAAAAATGGAACTTTAGTTGAAAGCACCGGTAGCTATTCAAGAGCATTCCTGCCTTTGAGAATGAGACAAAATAGTAAGTTGTTTTCGCTTTCCAGTGGGTGCAGAATTTGCCAGCTTTCCTGGCCAACCTAGCATAGTTTTTTCCATAGAAAATAAGTAATTTGTTAGCTGACATTTGCTTGCTGTAAAAGAAAAGCAGAATGAAAAAAATCACTCTATTAAACTAATAATAGGCACAACAAAGGAACAGACAAATCATTATGCAAATATATATTTTATAGAAATCAGCTATGGACGAGAATGATCCCTATTTTCTATCGATTGTTGATTTGGGTTATATGGGCGGGGCAGGATCTCTTCAAGTCCTCCCCTTCCCCCTGATGGAGCAAAGAAAAGTCTTAATATGAAACTATCTTATCAGAAAAGGCTATGCTTTCCCTTGATAAGATAAAAACCAATGATAAACTACCCTCGCTCAGATGCGTGCAAATAAGTGAAAATGCGTAGACACATAGATACAGCAAAGAAACGATGGAGGTTCATAGAGCGCCCTTGAACCATTGGCTTGTTTAGAAAGGCACTGCAGCTTGTCTAGCCCCATTTTTTATAGTAACCAATATTTCTAGTTTGATCTTATTTAATATTCTTTTATTCTGGCATATTCATATAGGGATGGAAGAGATTCTAGTAGATTATGTCCACCATGAAGTCACACGGCATTGGATGTTGATTTCTTTAAGAATCTTATTGTTACTCGTCGCAAAGGATTTTTGCCCGTATTTAGTTCTCTATCAATTGATCATACCAAAAAATAGCCCATAAGGGTCACCCCCTTTTTAATTAAGGAAACCCTTCCTTTTTGAGCAAATATTGTGATAGTTTGCCAAATTTGGAAAGCGAAGCGTTTCTGTTTTGTTAAGCAGGTTTAGTGGCTATTTTTCTTTCGTTTAGAAGATGGCGAGGCCAGGCCCATGCCTTTTTAGAAACCTCCCCACCAATAAATAGAAACAAATAAAAATAACCAAACCACGTCCACGAAATGCCAATACCAAGCAGCTGCTTCAAAACCGAAGTGATGTGAGGGGCTAAAATAACCCATATATTGACGAATACTGCATATTATTAAAAAAATGGTCCCTATAATAACATAAAATCCATAAAACCCAGTAGCTAAAAAAAAAGTAAAACCATGGGGAAGGGATACTCTTGAGATAACATTAGGAGGAGATAGCAAAACGTTTGTATTGCCGGAACCTGGAAGAATCCAAATTAGGGGATTCAACTGTTTCATTTGTGAAAAATTGTTTGAGGAGCTCAAACAATTTTCCGAAAATCGAAGATGCAAATAAGGAAGTGAAATTTTGATTACTTACCGGGCAGTACCAGTGATCAAAACCTACAATTAAAGAAAGAGATGCTGTATATCAATGTATCACATATTTATCTGATCTATATGTACCGGCTCAATCGATCTGGAAGAGGAACAAATCAATACAGAAATAAATTGTATGTCTCGGATCCATTCCTTGGATGAATCCCGAAGGAACGTTTGTAATCAATGGAATCGCGAGGGTCCTTATCAACTAAGTACTAAGGAGTCCCGGTATCCATTATAACCGCGAATTAGACCATAAAGGAGTTTCCGCGTATACTAGCACTATAATTTCAGATGGGGGGGGGAAGATTCAAACTGGGGATAGACAAAAGGGATAGAACATGGGTTCGTATCAGTAGAAAACGAAAAGTGTCCATCTTGATTTTACCTTTAGCTATGGGATTAAACGAAGGAAGTATTTTACGAAATGCCTCAAGATTTTTATGAACCTCTTAGATAAACAGAAAGGAACCATCTAATCATCAGAAGACGCTTTAGTGGAGCTTTACAAGCATTTGTACCCTAATGCAGACGTCGATCTCGTCTTTTCAGAATCGATATTTAAGGAATTATGGAAAAAATTTTTTCAACAAAAGTGCAAATTGGGACAACTCGGTCGACGGAATCCAAACGTCAGACTTAATCTTGATGTACCCCAGACGGAACATTTTTTACTACCTCAAGATGTGCTAGCGACTGCAGATCACTTAATTGAAATAAGTTACAGAACAGGCAGTCTTGACAATATAGACCATTTGAAAAATCAACGCGTTCAATCTATAGCGGATCTTTTACAAAAACAATTCAAATTAGCTTTGAATCGTTTGGAGAGTTCTATTCGACAAAATGTTCGTAAAGCCGTTAGGCGTAAACATTTAGTACCTCCCAGAGAATTAGTAACGTCTGCCCCGTTAATAATAACCTTCAAAGAATTCTTTGGTTCACACCCACTCTTGATAAACGTTTGGAATTGCCATCAATATAATAGACTATCCTAATTATTAGCTTTTTAGAGACTAGCCGAAAGTATGAGATTATCTAAAGCTAGAACAACGGAATAACCATCTACGATCCCGGAAGGAAGAGTTACCGACTATTACACTAAATTGCCAGTAGATGAGACCGGTTGAGTGATATCGGTCGGGGATGGAATTGCACGTGTTTATGGATTGAACAAGACTTAAGCAGGAGAAATGGTAGAATTTGCCAGCGGTGTCAAAGGAATGGCTTTGAATTCCGAAAATGAAAGTGTTGGAATTGTCATATTTGGTAGTGATACTGCCATTAAAGAAGGAGATACGGTTAAGCGTACCGGATCCATTGTTGATGTTCCCGTAGGAAAGGCTATGCCAGGTTGCGTAGTAGATGCGCTAGGAGTACTTATTGATGGTTTAGGTGGGGCGGCCTTTAAGTTATCTATAGTTAATAAATGCGAAGCTGGCATTGTATACAAACATAAGACTCACCAAAACCCACCAAGGAAAATCGGAACCATAGCATGTCGCAAGAGCAGCACGATTGAAGCCGGATGGATAAAGATCATCATGCAAGCTTGCTAGTTTGCCACGAGATGAGGGCAAAAGCCAGCGAATTGGAGTCTTTTCCAAGAGACCATGTCCTGTCAGATAAACACAGATATGTCTTTTGCTTGTAGCAGACTTGATGGAATAGATTGACATCTTTTGGAGCCTGCAAAAAATGAATGCTTTATTACCGTATTGAGCAAAGGGGACTGAATAACATCTTGAGGTGAAGTTGAACCCTTTATTACTAGGATCCCAACTACCTATAGATAACAATGGCGAGATCTTTAAGGGGAGGAAAGCCCTGAATAGAGGTCAGAGGGCCCATATTACCTGTCGAAAATCTAGCAATAGAAAGGCACTTGATAAAGGCCAGGTATAAGGAAAGGAGCCTATGCATTTGTTATGCTCTTCGATGGAGAATAATAACAAAGGGTTTTGCCTGACTATACTTTCTAGCGATTTACGATGGACTCTGAAAAAACACAAAGTAAGTTCCCGGCTAGAGGCCGGACGAGAGGAGTTTTCTTTTGCGGCCAGCTTGCAGATAAAATAAAATTTCAATAAAGTTAGGTTAGAAAGCCATGTAATAGGCAACTATTTTGCATGGTTTAAAGAGCACGGTTACGACCACTTTTTTTGGCAGAAGCTTGACTCTATCCTTGAGTGCAGTGGAATGAAGACGTGTGGAAGTTAAAGCCTCTGGCATTATTGCACGTAAATCCGTCCATGAACCTATGTAAACGGGGTTAAAAGCAGTAGATAGCTTGGTTCCTATAGGTCGTGGTTAATGAGAATTGATAATCGGCGACTGATAGACTGGAAAGACTGCTATAGCCATTGATACCATCTTGAATTAAAAAGCAATCAACACACAGAGCACTTGCGATAGTGAAAAATTGTTTTGTGTGTATGTAGCGATTGGATAAAAACGTTCAACCGTGGCATAATTGGTTAAGATTCTGTCGGAAGCTGGTGCTTTGGAATATTTTATCGTTGTGGCAGTTATTGTTTTGGACCCTGCTCCTCCGTAATTTCTGGCACTATATTCCGGTTGTGCTATGGGAGAATATTTTAGAGATCATGGAATGTACGCATTAATCATTTACGATGATCTCAGTAAGTAATTAGTGGCATATTGATAAATGTTATTATTGCCACGCTGACCACCAGGTCGTGAGGTTTTCCCTGGAGATGTCTTTTATCCATATTTGCGTTCATCGGAAAGAGCCGCCAAAAGGTTAGACTAGACTGGTGCGGGTAGCTTAATTGCCTTACTTGTCATTGAAACATAAGCTGGAGATGTCTTTGTTCACATTCCTACCAATGTCATTTTTATTACAGATGGACAAACTTTTTTGGAAACTGAACTCTTCTATCGCGGGGTTCGGCTTGTCATTAACGTAGGATTATTTGTTAGTCGCGTTGGGTCTGCTGCTTAGCCGAAAGCGATGAAAGCACTTTGTGGAACCCTGAAATTGGAGCTGGCACAACATCGTGAAGTTGCCGCTTTTGCGTAATTTGGGTCAGACCTTGATCCTGCTACCCAGTATTTGCCATATTGTGGCGCTAGGCCTACCGAGGTGCTTAAATAACCATAATATTCCCCGATTTCTATCGAATGACAAATCGTGGTCATCTTTGCGGCGGTCAATGGGTTTTTGGACTAGATCCCTTTGACATAGATTGCTTAGTATGAGAAAGAGCTCCCCGAAAGAATCGAACCACATATACTTGAGACTATCAAAGAGTAAAAGCAATTAGGTGAAGAAGTACAAAAAGATCTGGCTTACGTCTGCCAAAGAATTGCTACATCAATAAAATAACGAAACCAGCTATCACCTACAGATTTGTTTCCAATTAGTATGCTAGATTGGCAGTATATGCAAAATATGGTTGACCATATTTTCTTTAGCCTTTGATATAAGTCCTATAATGATTCCTTGGGAAACTGAAATATTTGATAATTTCTTTTTCGAGGATAGGGTTGTCTACCTTTTTTCAATTATTAGACCCCATCATTTCTAATAATTGGGTAGAGGCACAAAAACAAAATCTTTCTTTATATACGAGAATACTCTATCTCATAACTAGGCTTACACCTATGAAACTGCGGAGAGTAAATCTAAGCCCGAGGGACCGTAGAATTTTGCGTTATAGATTTAACGTGCAAACTAAATGATTTCAATACTGCACTAATGGTTACACCAAATAACCAACTTAGTGAGAATGTACGTTATCATGCGCCGGGAAACCATTGAAGCCATAGATGGAATGGCCTACTGTTACCACAGTCCTTATTTGTAGCGATGCTGTAGCTCAAGGGAGGACCCCTTCCCATTGCCAAGGAGATCCTTCCACCCACACCAATAGCTTAATAAGGAGAGCACCTGCTGATGGTTAAGAGTTCGAATCTCTTTTGGTGGGCAAAAACACGTAGCAACCGTGACAATCTGAAGCTGATGGCTAATTGCTATGAGAATTCAATTTATTTACATTGTGTAATATAAGACTAGTGGCATGGCATGCTTTATGACTGTCCATATGACTGTTTAAGCTTCTATTTCAATTTGCCATTGTCGTAGCTTATCTAATTCGTAGTTAATCAGGCCATATGATCCCTGCTCGCGGCATTCTTAATTATTCAGTTAGCATAGAAAAGAACTGCCATGAATGCTGCCTGCCAGTGTAAAGCACCAAGGAAAGGGATTCGACGGAAGAGAAAGGAAACGAGATTATTTAAAGCGTTCATTTTCTTATTTTTCTGACACTGAGAGACGAAAGCTAGGGGAGCGAATGGGATTAGATACCCCAGTAGTCCTAGCCGTAAACAATGGATACTAAGCGCTGCGCGTATCGACCCGTGCAGTGCTGTAGCGTTAGCGTTAAGTATCCGGGAGTACTTAAGTGGCTAGGGGTGAATCAGAAAGCTACGACTCTGTTCCTTTATTGAAGTCTGAAGGGCCATAAGAACCTACAGGCGGGAAAAGGAGTCCTCTTTCGCCCCACAAGCGTGCGACCATCGCGAAACAGATCCAGGTCCCAATACACCCAGTGCCAGATAACAGCAAGAAACAACAAGCCAGATAGTATGATAGCTACACCTCGTAACTCCAGATACCTGCATCAGTTACGGTATCTCCGGTAAAGCTTCAACCGCCCCATGACTTCGTTACTCCAATGCGAGTCATAAATGGAATAACAAACATGCCTTGCCGGGAGGAAAGCCCTGAATAGAGGCCTTTTATGATGAAATGTTCCGGCTACAAGTCAGTGGACATGCAGGAAGAATTGCTCAATATGCATTAGCTCTTGAACGTTTATGGCATTGAAGAAGAGAGAAACGCAAATCAAAGAAAAAATGAGATTGTTTAAAGCTAGAACAACAAAATAACCATCCTGGAAAGAAGAATTACCGACTATTATACTAAATTGTCAGTGGATGAGACCGGTTGAGTGATAACGGTCGGGGATGGAACTGCACGTGTTTATGGATTGAACAAAACTTAAGCAGTGGAAACGGTAGAATTTGCCAGTTTAAGGTGTCAAAGGAATGGCTTCGAACCGGGTTCAAATCCTATAAACGAATCATAGTTGTGCTTTGTTTGCTGTTTGGATTCGCCTTACCTGCTTATGCTTTTATAGCACAAGATTTTACCACCCACTTTATACCCATCACCAATATATTGCTGGGTTTATCATGGTAGGGGCCATATTCTTCATTAGGGATTATGATCCGGAACAAAACAAAGACAATGTATTGTCAAGAATGTTGGAGCATAAAGAAGCAATAATATCCCATTTAAGTTGGGCTAGCTTATTTCTAGGTTTCCACACTCTAGGTCTTTACGTACATAACGATGTCATGCTAGCCTTTGGAACTCCAGAAAAACAGATTCTTATTGAGCCCGTTTTTGCATTTGCATTATTGAAAAAGAAATATGGTTACGGATCTTTCTTAACTTTACAAAATACTTTAACCACCAAAGAATATTTGCTGAAAAAATAAAAGCTTTAGATAAAAGCCAATTTAAGCAACAAACTTGCAATTCACTCCAAGATACTAATTCAAATAATAGCTATAAGAAATGCAAACAAAAGAAACCGCATAATCCGGTTAATGATCATGATTGCAGGGACAAAGATAATGGTAAAAAAAAACAACCAGATTAATAAATATATATTATCATAGCACGCTAACTAAAAGGCATTAGCGCATTGATTATGGCTTTCAGCATCGAGGTGCTAAACCTTCCCTAAGATGTTTTGATCAGCTTGTTATCCCACAGAGTCACTCTTATCCTAAGAGTGACGGCTCTTCCACTTGGTTAGCACCGTTAAATCATAGCAGGCCAACTTTCTAACTATTTGACTGATAAGTATTGCAATCAATCTCCCGCACTCTTTGGCTGATTCCTGTCTCTGCATGTTTTCGTTACTTTCTATCTAAAAGGCCTACGCGCCAATCGCTTGCCATCGCTGCATATTGCTTTGCCAGGCCAGACAATGCAGCTGATCGCGAATATGGCTTATCGCATGCCATAGCAAAGACTGGCTATATCGCATTGATTATGTTTGTTTTCTGCGATCATAATATTTTTTATAGGTCTGGAGATCATAACATTTTTTATAGGTCTAGCAAGTGTCATAAAGCAGCAATCCGGCTAATTCATTTTATTTTGGGCAAGCGGGTGCCTTCGTGGTTAAGATTTTAGGGCGTCGAAACGGATTTTGGAACCTATTTACATTTTCTATGAAAGGAACGGTCAACGAGCCCGCCGGTACGGACGCCATTAAGAGGACCCCCAATAATTTATTGGGAACTGTACGAAGTATTTGAAAGACAGGGAAAAAGTACCATTCGGGTAATATTTCCAATGGAGTCGCAAAAGGATTTGCTGGTTCACCAATCATTGATGGTTCCGGAACCGCAAGACCCACAGTACATGCAAACGTCCCTAAAATGACTACTGGAAAAATATATAATGGGTCGAGTCCATTTATTAGCTTTTTCTAGTGCAGAAAACTTGTAATTCCTTACTATCTGGCATAATTGTCTTGTTTCATCCTGAATATGAAGTTAGTTGCAACAGGTTGCTGGAGGCAGCAAAAATAGTACAGGTTGCCAGGCTAAAGGATTGGTTCATTTTTTTTTTCAAGCCAATAAACTTATTTTTAGTGAAACTATTCATAATTCTGCGACTGGAGAGCAACCAACAAAGAAAGATGGAGATCCGGCATTATGGCGCGTGATCCTCCTAACCCTAGATAAAAGGTGGAAAGCGAGGATAAAGTGCTTTAGTTAAGTGTCATTGCTTATGACGTTATTGCTGTAGCCTCAAGGAGGTTTGGCCATTGCTTCAACCTTCCCGAATTCCTGCAGATTCGGGTCGTTTTCCGCCACCGGAACGTCTTGAAATAATTCCCATATGGTGCGGGAGACTCAATTGATCTAGACTCAGAAGCTGGGATTTGACCCTTTCCATCGATCGGTTGGGCCAAAGCATTTACTGGCTTAAAGGCCTAAGAAAGAATTACTAACTGGTATTTGCGCAATTTTTCCCGTTGCTTTTACGGAACCCCCTTCCTGTATGGTCGAACCATCGCCCATCAGTACTTAGCCAACATTATCAGATTCTAAATTCAAAGCGATGCCTACTGTACCATCTTCAGATTCTACCAATTCTCCAGCCATTACTTTGTTCGAACCATGAATGCGGGCTATTCCATCTCCCACTTAAGGTACAGTGCCAGTATTAACAATTTCCATTTC
>NW_028229712.1:0-35000 GCF_053477565.2 Lygodium microphyllum | reverse complement strand
AACAGTACTTTGTCTGGCTTGGCAGCTAGTTTTGGGTCCACCACTTGCAGGTAAGCAGAGGACATTTGATTGTTTGGAGAAGAGCCCGCATTCATGCAATGGGTTGTTTTGTCAGGCTTTTTTTTTTTGATAGAGATGGGGACAAAATAAAGAGAGCTACTGGTTTCCCTTATAGACCCCTGTCCAGAAAGGGATGCTCTATTAAAAGAAAAAGGGTCAATGAACGTATCATTTATTTTCTTTTGGGGTTTTGAAAGGCCGGGCACTTGCCTTATTTCCAAGGCAAATTGGTTGGGGTAAGGGCCGGAGCTTTAAGGGGCTTATATTTAATGACTATCCGCTGCACTGCATTGCACGAATAGATAAGCTTTATGCGCAAAAGGTCTGGCAAAACGTTAACCTTATTTGGTTTACAGTAGAAAAGCGTTAAGTTATGTTCCATTTGCTTGGTTTATAAAGGAAGCATAAAAGAAAGTTTAAGATGGCTGTGAGCTAGAAAGGAGGGATATTGAGTAAAGCGTAGACTCTTGTTTGCGCTTTTAGTTGTCTTTCAGGCGGCTTGGACCGGTGAGAGAGAAGGGGCTTAATGGCAGATGCCGTATACTTAAGTGTTTCCGGGCTAGCATTTTGGTGGTTAAGATTTTTTTGTTTAGACATACGATAGTTACCTTTTTTATTATCCGTAATCTTAAGTTGGTGAGCCGTATGATAGGCGACTATCTCATACGGTTTGGAGAGCACTTGATTATGTCATTTGGGTAAATGGTCACATTGTGATATGGGCAATAAATGAAATTTACGATGGAAAAGGCCCAATGAGGTAACTTTTGACTCGGTGTTTGACAATCTAACTGTAGTTATGTTAGTTGTAGTGACATTTGTTAGTAGCTTGGTTCATGTCTATTCCATTTCATATATGTTTGAGGACCCGTATAGCCCTTGATTCATGTGTTATTTATTTATTTTTACCTTTTTTATGTTAATGTTGGTTACCGGAGACAATTTTATTTAATTGTTTTTAGGATGGGAGGGAGTAGGCCTTGCTTTACACTCATTGATTAATTTTTGGTTCACATGACTCTAAGCTAATAAAGCAGCTATCAAAGCTATGCTTGTTAATCGAGTAGGTGATTTTGGATTAGCTCTTGGCATTATCGGTTGTTTTACTTTGTTTTAAATTGTAGATTTTTGTACTATTTTTGCTTGTGCTAGTGTTTTTTCTGAACTTAATCACTATTTTATTGTCTGTAATATGAGATTTCATGCTATAACCGTGATTTGTATCCTATTTTTTATCGGCGCTATTGGAAAATCTGCTTAAATGGGATTACATACTTGGTTACCTGACGCAATGGAGGGTCCTACTCCAGTATCCGCTTTAATTCATGCAGCTACTATGGTAACAGCTGGCGTTTTTATGATGGCGAGGTGTTTTTTTTTATTTGAATATCTACCTGAGGCTTCGATCGTTATTACTTTTATGGGGGCTATGACGTTATTTTTTGCGGCAATCACTGGAATATTGCAAAACGATTTAAAGAGGGTCGTAGCTTATTCAACTTGTAGTCAATTGGGCTATATGATCTTTGCCTGCGGCATTTTTAATTATTCAGTTAGCGTATCTCATTTGATGAATTACGCTTTTTTTAAAGCATTACTTTTCCTGAGCGCAGGTTCAGTCATTCATGCCATGTCAGATGAGTAAGATATGCGTAGGATGGGAGGGCTTGCCATTTTATTACCTTTTACGTATGCTATGATGCTTATAGGGAGTTTATTTTTGATTGGATTCCTTTTTTTAACTGGATTTTATTCTAAAGATGCAATTTTAGAGCCTGCCTACACCAAAAAAGTGCGACTTGATGGACATGTATAGTCTTTCTTTATTTGACTTAAAAGGGACTAGCTATATCGTCTTTAACAATAGACTGCTATTACACTATGCTTTTCTGTAAGGAGAGTATGAAGCGCGGAAAACGATGCGATAAGTATATGATATCGCATGGGATCCTAACGGATTAGCAAGACGGATCAACCATAGTGAACTGTGCGATGACGCTTTTATAAAGTGGCCTCAAGTCTACGAGCTTTAACAAGGTAGGCCTCTGTAGGGATGTGATTTAGGATATAAAGTTTGGTTGCGTGCCCTGCAAAGGATCATTGGAGTATAGCACAGGATTCTTTACAAAGCTAACGTGTCAACAAGGCAACCCCAATGGGCTCTCCTCAGGCAAGCGGGAGGTTTGGTCGTGAGATTAGATAGCGTTCAATGGGCGGAAGACGATACGAAAAGCTATCGGCTTGCCTTCAGGTGGGATAGGCGATAATTTGCTGACTAGCCAGTGTGCTGACTCGAATCTTAGGTAGCGAAACGGGCCGATTATATCAACTACACAAAAATAGAAGTAATTGAAACCACGATCCTCTCGAAGGAGTCAGGACGAAAACGAATAGAGAATCTTCCTTTCATCGCCCAAGCACATTCGCCACTTGAGCCGTATGCGAGGGAACTTGCATGTGCGGTTCTTTGAGGGGGGGAAGCTCGAAAGAGCCCATCCTTCGCGATTATACCATTAGTGGCAATTTTGCCTTTTGGTTAGGAAGTGTTTCTGTTTTCTTTACTCCTCATTATTCTTCTCGTCTCTTTTTTTTGACATTTTTAGCACCGACCAATTCATTTAAGCGAAACATCTTACGATGCCATGACGCACCTATTTTTATGGCCATCCCTTTAATTTTTCTTGCTTTTGGAAGTATTTTCGTAGGATACTTGGCCAAGGTGCGAACTGTTAGCTTATAAGTCAATTTTGTGACAAAGCGGCTATTGCTCATTCAACATGATCTGAGTAAAGTGAACAATGACTGAAGATTGGATGCGGGTGAAATTCCCGCCAATGGCTGAGATGTTCAATTGACTCTTTTCCCTTTGTAGGAGGTCTGGCAGTTTCTGAGTTACAGACAAGCGAAAAAGGGGGAGGAAAAGAGGCCCTGGTGAACCTTCATAAGTGAACAGATGTAAGCTTTGCTGCCCAAAAGTATCCAGTATTAACCACACTGAGGGACAGGCCCGGTGAGCGAAGAGCAGGTTAAAGGGGTACAAGCCGTGTCAATCAATTATTGGCCTTGCATCAAACATCCAATAGGCCATGGACAAAAAAATGGCCACTGCATAAAAAGACGATGTCCAGATGACCACCCCATAAAGCACATTCTGCGCCTACGGGCCACTAAAATTATCCAATATACTCGGAACTGGAATATCCTAATAGGGTTCCTTTACGGTAGGCTGCCAAGCTATAAGCCCTATGGAAGCAGGATTTTTCAATAAGCAGAGCCCTGATATAATATGCTTACCTGGAGACTTAGGATTTTAGTGATTAATGAAGGGAGGCATAGAGAATAAGTAAGTTTTGCACGGAGAATATCTAAACGATATTTTCATTCTCTGGCTTATGACCGAGCAACATGATTGTAAACTTTGATGAAAAATTGACGCCCCTAGCATACCCTTTAATCTAGACGATTCATATAAAATAGAAAGGTAAGACTGTATCAGAACAAGTCACGCTCGGTGACGAAAGAAAAAATACCTTAAATCCCACATTCAAATGGCAAAGCTATAACATCCATTTGTGCCGGTATGGATAGCAAGGCAGACGAAGCAATCATTTTGCTTGGCTTCTTCGATCTTCATTCATATCGCTAACCACTGGACAGTTGAATTTTATGCACAGAATTGCTCAGGCAAAGGTCTGATTGGGCAATAAAGAGTTCCCGGTTACATACTATATATGAGGAAAGTTATTTAGGTAATAGGAAAAGGTTTCTTTGCCCATTGTAAAGTTTACAAAGTAAATTTCAGTTGGCAAAAAGGACAACTTATAGGCTCAGGCCATGTCAAACGGAACTAATTTTGATTATTTTCCATCGATTTTGCCTCCACAACTCATTTTCTCGCTCTAGTATAAGGCACGTTGTCGTATTTTAGCGGATTTTGTTTTTATCCGCCTACTTATTTTGCGGTAGTTTTTAAGTTTAATTAGAATAGACGATATTATGGCCAAGAAATGGAATCTTTGATGGAAACCAATGAAATAGGCACTTCATCTATAATGTAATCCCTTCATAGCTGCTGGCCGACAGAGTGGAGACAGCTTAAGAAAGTAGTCACTGTAAGCAAGTCGATTTCAAACAGACAGTTTTGACACAAATAAGATTTAGCAACCACCACGTTGTACTTCATAGATCAAGAGGGTCACAGAACAGATCTAGGCATCCTTACTCAATAAAAATGCCAAAATCTGGTCGGATTACGGAATTGGACTCCTAAGGAAATACAAAGTTGGCTAAGATTTTCATATATGGTCCATCGTGTCCGGATGGACCTCAAGCAAGCAAACAAGAAGGTTACTTTGCGTTGTTATTTTTGAAGAAAATTTAATGGAATGGAAAAAACTTAATTTATTAAGCGACAGCTAATAAAATAATAAGCAAACACTTCTAATGTGACAGCACGTTTCAAAGACTAGACCATAAACTTTGCCATATGGGAGCTCCGGACATAAATTTACTGACAGCATTCAATGTAAGGTTGCATTTGAAAGGATCAGGCTCAGCAAGTATTTCCTTAAGTGCCAAATCAGAAAGGCACGGTGGAAATTCCATAATTTCTAAACAATAACCCGGCTTGCATGAGCGTCTAACCCAGTTAACTTGTCAAATGGCTAGCTAAAGATGGAACAGGAGCTTTACCAAGCATAGAGCTTATTTTTTTTTCAGATCAATAGAACTACAAGCAAAGAAAAAAAGACTTTATAAGCAAAGGCAGCTGGCTTAGCCTTATTTCGGATAGGAATTCTTTAAACAATCCGGATCTATATTTCACTATATATATACCTTTTAATACATTTATTTGAAATTGTTTAGAAATAAAAAGAAGATATCAACTTTAACTCCTATATAAGCACGGCTATGCTAAATACACGCAATTTTTGATATTTTAGCTTATATAGATATAAAATTTATTTAATCTAAGAGAAGCCGTATGAGGCGTAAGCTGCATGTACGGTTTTGAAGCCGAGCCTTTCCGGCAGCAATGGGGCGGCTCAGGAAGCGATATGATGATTGGTTTAGGTAGGGCGGCCATAGGCTCACCTATAGGAATACTGATTGTGAAACCGCAATTCACATGCGAGGCATAAGACTTACTTGATTACTTGGAAACAAAGACGAGAAACCTAGCATGTCACAAAAGCGAGGCTCAAAGGATATTTGCTAGCCCTATTTAAGGATAAGAGCCTGCCCTGACAAGCCTTGCAAGCTTCTTAATGTGAAACAAGATGGGACAAAATATATCTATTTTCCATACCAAACTACCAACCCCCGCAATTAATTAAAGGAAAATACCAAGGAAGCGTGCAAACGTACATTTTCATATCCTTTGCCTTACTCTGCTGCCTAGAGGACAGGCCAGGCATAAAGTGACCCCGACTTCGCCTTAGCATAGGGACAGATTATCCGTCTAGCGAAGGGAGACCTCAAGGGTAGCTATTGTAAAACATTATGATCTATAGGTGACAACGGCGAGACTTAATAGGGGAGGGCAACCCAATGATTGGGAGTCGGAGGATCCATAGTACCTGTTACCTCGTATTCATCTTACAAAACGCTGACTAACGGGAAAGGGATCTATACATCTGCGAGACGGTATCAGGTCTCATAAGAAACCTTTGATGATATGTCCAGTTTCAATAAAGCAGAGAAAAAGCCAATATAAAGTAGCCAGGACTAAAAATATAACCAGATTAAAGTATGTCGTCGTTAGCAAAAATCATGAAAAAATACCTTAAGGCCTCTTATAGAAATATGGCTAATAGCCTATAGCGGGTTCAGATCGATAACAAACTGTGATAACAGAATTGCAGCGTCTTTATCACAAGTTATAAATGCACGTAATGTTGGCCTATTTTACGGTATATATTTGAACAGAAAAAAAGAATCACTGCCTTATTGACTGCTAAAGGAGTCAAAACAGATTGCCATAAGAAATGGTTATCAGGATGCTCCCAAACTTAATGCACAAGCTAATAAGGGCAGTGATGCTTTTTATGTTTCAGATCATGAGTGCACAGGTTCATTAATAATATTTAGGCCTTAAGTTGAAGGCTATAAGGCTAAGAATGGGGTCATAAGCTTCGATTGGCATTGGAAACAAAAATGAATTTTATATGCTATTTAATTTGAAACTGAAACCCAAAAAAAACTAATAAGACAACGGCCAAAAACACTTCGCTCCGCAAATAAGCCAGCGAAGTGCGAAGATGGGGCAAAAGCTTAAAGGCCTGATAAGCTAAAAAAAGTGCAGAACACAGCAAGCAAGCGCTTCTTTACTTCATTGCAAGCAAAAAGCGGATAAAAAAGAAAGTATGACGCTTTGCTTCTTTTCCATTTAAGAGCCCCTTCTTTTCTGATCAAACGGCGTCTGCTCTTAGCAATAAATAGCCTATGTGTCTCATAGCGGCCATAGGCTAATGTCGGCTAGAGAAGCCAGTCTTAATTGGGTGTCGACATGGGGTCTCTTTTCAACGAAAAGAGCCAAATGGCTAGCCGTCAAAAACTGAACACTGCACCAAAATAATAATAAAGGCTAATTAAGCAGCTAATCCTAGAAAATATTGCAAGATATCTTAATATAGCCTTTTGAAATCTTCATGTCTTACTTGGCTACGCTTTGCATAAGAGGCTAAAGACCTATTAACAATAGCTTCTGTGCGCAGTAGTTATTAGCTTCATAAGTGAGCCTTTAGGACGTTATTAGATTTCAGGGATCCGGACCAAGAGCAGGCCTCATTGCGTATGAAATGCTATATGGACATTCGGAAGGGAAGCGAGGTTTTAATGATACAATTGCGTCTAAGTTTCAAAAGCAGAGGATTTTCATGGAGCAAGCAGGGTGCGTGAGCTGCGCAATAGTTGACGACTATTTGACACGGTTCGAAGGGCACTTCGGTAAGCTTGGCATGGGTTTACGTTTTGACCCCTACCTGATTTTTGGGCTAATTCCCCTTTAATACTGCCCCGAAATGAGATTCTTGCCGAATCTGAGTTTGCCACTTTAACCACTATCAAACTAATCCCTATTCTGTTCAGTGCTTTAGGGGCTTTTATGGCATATCATGTAAATATTCCTGTGAATACATTTCCCTTTTTTGTTAGAATTAGTACTTTTGGTAATGGACTTTATCGCTTTTTAAACAGACGCCGGTTTTTTGATAAAATATTTAATGATTTCATTGTAGGATCGTTTTTGTGTTTTGGATACGAAATCTCATTTAAAGCATTAGACAGGGGTGCTATCGAAGTACTAGGTCCCCATGGGATTTCGTATACGTTCCGGAAACTAGCCAAGCAAATAAGTGAACTTTAAAGTGGATTTGTTGCGCGAAGAACACGTTATAACTCGTTAGCCTCAAGTTCCATAGTGAGTAAACAATAGATCTGACTTCACGAGTCCTTTGGACGGCCTAGGGGTGTGAAGACTGGAGTCAGCACAGTGCTGACCATAAGCTATATTAATGAGTTCTGACATAGGGGTTCTTCTATCCACGAGGCATGTCAAAATGGATAGAGGCATGGTGAGCATATCTGACCAAGGCTAGGGCATGTCAAGTTTCGCTAAAGCGGGGGAAATGGCAGCTCTCTGCCCTCTCTTGAAGATATATAGCTACATTGCTGTGGCCGATCAGAAGTCTGGAAAGCAAAATGGTCAGAGCACGGGAAAATGACGATTTCGGCAAGAGCCATACATAATAACAATTAGTGTCTTTAAGGCTCTGGGATCTCCCGTAAACCGCCGTATAATACAGGGCAAATATTGGGAGAAGCAGTGATAAAAATTATTTACAAAGCGCTGCGGAAAGCCGGATGAAAGGGAACCTTCATGTCCAGTTCGAAGGGCGATGATATCTCAACCCTACTACCATTACGCTTTTGTTATGTTATCTGGACTAATTTTATTTGTGACTGTAAATGGTATGTGGGATTTTTTATCCTTTTGGGTGGATAATTGACTTTATTTTACCTTTATTGTTTGTAGTTTTTTTGTATGAAATGGTACGAACTAACATTAAGAGGAGGTCCGATCCCTCCACTCCAGTTTCCTATAAGTTCTATCTGTAATAAATAATGCGTAGAGAACCATGATTGTTGTCTCAAGGGCTGCCATTCATGTTTCTTTGGCTACACTGCGATTTTGATAGTTTTAGGTATGATTGTAATTTTTATTATTATAATGATTTTGTATTGGTTATTTTAATGTGTTAAATGTATAATTGACCCAAGAATAAAAGTATTGACAGGGGTCTGAAGCCTGCTATGGCAAAAACGGATTATTATCCATCTATTTGTGTGAAACCATTTGGTGTCCAAGGTCTTACTCTTTAGTAGGTTGAGTCTCACCTGGACTCCCACCGCGAAGATCTTCAAATGTCTTTTCTCTTTTGGAACGGGTTCAGACTACCATTACGGAGATTCCCCGAAGATTTTGTCAGCATTTGGTAATCAAATCGAGAAACCCACGGACATTTTGAGTCAGATGAATGAAATGCAAGATTTTCTCTTTTCTATTTCTAGACTTTGATCTTTCTCTATTCCTAGAGAAATGATGAGTAGATAGTCCTAGGAGAAGGAAGAGGAAACGGATACTCGATGCCTAACGAGTAAATATGATTTTTTGAGGTACTTCAAAATTACTTTGATCTGTTCTATTCAATCATATGGAAAGCTGCATCCGACGAAAGCCGTACGTGCAGTTTGGAGGGAGATCTCCAACTAGCCGGAAGATCCACCCTACAATATGGAGTCAAAAAGCCAAAATAAAGTCTTAAGTAAAAGACAATTGGGATAGGAGACGAAAGACACATCTGCAAACTCATGTTACATTGGAGCGTCGTAGCGAACAAAAAGAGAACCATGGAATCGGATCCGATTTATCGGAATCGATTGGTAAACATGCTGGTTGATCGAATCATGAAGGATGGAAAAAAATCATTGGCTTATCAGATTCTTTATCAGGCTATGAGGCAAATTAGGCGAGAGACCAATAGAAATCCACTGTCTGTTCTACGACAAGCCGTACGTGAGGTGACTCCCGATGTTGTAACGAAATCCAAACGTGTGGGTGGATCGACTTATCGGATTCCCGTTGAAGTCGTACCTGCAGAAGGAAAAGCTTTGGCTATTAGATGGTTATTGATTGCGTGTCGAAAACGTTCAGGTCGAAGTATGGCTTTAAGATTGAGTGATGAATCAATGGATGCTGCCAGAAATTCTGGTAGTGCGGTACGAAAGAGAGAAGAAATTCATAGGATGGCAGAAGCTTTTGCTCATTTCCTAACGTCTCAGATTTGTTTCAATCCACGAAGAAAAAGGTAGAAATAGCCCTGTAGCTACCGAGGAAAGCAGGTACGCAAACAAGGCCGTTTAGCCATAGCAGTATTATACTGTAGAACACTCGCACTATCCGAGGTAATAGATATGTAAATAAACCCGCAACGCAGTGTTACACTGTAAAGCTCTCGTATTATCCGAGGTAATAGATATGTAAACAAGGCCGCTTAGCCATAGCAGTTACTGTAGGAGCTCTTGTGCTATCCGAGATAATAGATATGCAAACGGGATGACCTCTCGTATAATAATTATAATCACTTTATTATGAACCAAAAGTTTTCTTTTTTTAGTTGCTTAGGCAACGCCCAACTTTCTTAGAAATAAGAAAAATTCTTTATGATAGGCATGGTAAGAATAGAATGTTAAGTTTAGGATTAAGCATCTCCAGTATTCATATGTTATTAAAGTTATGTTGTCTAATTGTCTATAATAGAATGTTAAGTTTTGGAAGAATAATTGTTTATGATTGGCATGGCAGGAATAGAACGTTGAGTTTTGGATTAAGCATTCCCAGTATTCATATGTTATTAAAGTTATGTTGTCTAGTTGTCTTTCTTTTGTGTTCTAATTTAATAGCCAAACCCAAGAAAACTTATAAGTCTTTATCTATAGTCAGTCCTCGTATCTGTATTTCTTGTCAAAATAGTGCTACTAAAACAGTCTTAAGTAGTTTCTTTAGCCATCAACCAACTTTTAGATGCAGGAGTTGATCCCAAAGAGATACCTCTTCCTCACGAACTTATTCTTAATCGTGATCTTATGGCTCAAATATATCCCAGTTTTGCAAAGGGATTGACTCCCTTTTTTGCACTCGACTGGTCAGAATACTCAGATTTTCTAACTTTTCGGGGAGGATTAAATCCAGTCACGGGGGGATTATGGTTGACTGATACGGCGCATCACCACCTAGCCATTGCTGTTCTTTTCCTGGTAGCTGGTCACATGTATAGAACCAATTGGGGTATCGGACACGCAACGAAAGAAATTCTTGAAGCCCACAAGGGTCCTTTTACTGGTGAAGGTAACAAAGGTCTTTACAAAATTTTGACTACCTCGTGGCACGCCCAATTAGCGATCAATCTCGCCATGCTGGGATCCCTAACGATTATAGTGGCTCATCATATGTATGCCATGCCCCCTTATCCATACCTAGCTACTGATTATGCCACGCAATTATCCCTGTTTACGCATCACATGTGGATAGGTGGTTTCTTAATAGTCGGTGCAGCCGCACACGCAGCCATTTGCTTGGTAAGGGACTATGATTCGACTAGTCAATATAATAATTTATTAGATCGTGTCATTCGGCACCGTGACGCTATAATCTCACACCTCAACTGGGTATGCATATTCCTGGGTTTTCACAGTTTTGGTCTGTATATTCATAACGATACAATGAGCGCCTTGGGTCGTCCCCAAGATATGTTCTCCGATACTGCTATTCAGTTACAACCCATATTTGCCCAATGGATACAAAACACTCATGCTTCTGCTCCTGGTTCAACCGCACCTAATGCTACTGAGGGTACCAGCCTAACTTGGGGTGGTGGCGAACTGGTAGCGGTGGGTGGTAAAGTTGCTCTATCACCCATTCCATTGGGTACAGCAGATTTTTTGGTGCACCACATCCATGCATTTACTATTCACGTTACTGTATTAATTCTATTGAAGGGTGTTTTGTTTGCCCGAAGTTCCCGCCTAATACCCGATAAAGCAAATCTTGGTTTCCGCTTTCCCTGTGATGGACCGGGTAGGGGAGGTACCTGCCAGGTGTCCGCATGGGATCATGTTTTCCTGGGATTATTCTGGATGTATAACTCCATTTCTGTTGTGATATTCCACTTTAGTTGGAAAATGCAATCTGATGTTTGGGGTAATGTAAGTGAGCAGGGAGTAGTTAACCATATAACCGGGGGAAACTTCGCCCAGAGTTCGACAACAATTAATGGATGGTTGCGCGATTTCCTATGGGCACAAGCTTCCCAAGTTATTCAATCATACGGTTCTTCTCTCTCAGCATATGGTCTATTATTTTTAGGAGCCCATTTTGTTTGGGCCTTTAGCTTAATGTTTCTATTCAGCGGTCGTGGATACTGGCAAGAACTCATTGAATCAATTGTTTGGGCCCATAACAAATTGAGGGTCGCTCCTGTCACACAGCCTAGGGCCTTGAGTATTGTACAAGGACGCGCTGTAGGGGTGGCTCATTACCTCCTGGGTGGAATTGCTACAACATGGGCATTCTTCCTAGCGAGAATCATTGCAGTGGGATAATGGCTAGGAGGATTCGAGAAACACTATGGCATCAAGATTTCCAAAGTTCAGCCAGGGTCTGTCCCAAGACCCAACTACTCGTCGTATCTGGTTCGGTATAGCCACTGCGCATGACTTCGAGAGTCACGATGATATTACCGAGGAAAGACTCTACCAAAAAATATTTGCTTCTCATTTTGGTCAGTTAGCTATAATTTTTCTTTGGACCTCAGGAAATTTATTCCACGTGGCTTGGCAGGGTAATTTTGAAGCGTGGGTGCAAGACCCATTACATGTAAGACCAATTGCTCATGCTATTTGGGATCCACACTTCGGTCAACCAGCTGTAGAAGCTTATACCCGAGGAGGAGCCACGGGTCCGGTAAATATCGCTTATTCTGGCGTATACCAGTGGTGGTATACTATCGGTTTACGCGACAATCAAGATCTTTATAACGGAGCTATTTTCTTACTAGCCGTTTCCGCTTTGTTTCTATCAGCGGGTCGATTGCACTTACAACCTAAATGGAAACCAAACCTTTCCTGGTTCAAAAATGCTGAGTCTCGCCTCAATCATCATTTATCGGGGCTTTTCGGTGTAAGCTCCTTGGCTTGGGCGGGACACTTAATTCATGTAGCTATTCCCGAATCCAGAGGCGGACACGTAAGATGGGCGAATTTACTCACTGCATCTCCGCATCCCCAAGGGTTAGGACCATTCTTTTCAGGTCAGTGGAGTATTTACGCACAGAATCCAGATTCCAACGATCATTTATTTAATGGTGCTCAAGGAGCAGGAACCGCTATTCTAACGTTTCTGGGAGGATTTCATCCACAGACTCAGAGTCTATGGCTGACCGATATTGCTCATCACCACCTAGCTATTGCTGTTGTGACCATTCCAGGTGGTTTCGTCCCCTTTTGGAGTTTTTCTCTTAAGTAATTAATGATATATGTGCGGGTGAGGGTTACTTTCTTTTGTTTATTGGGGACCAGCACTTGAGGCATGAAGTCCCAGGTTTAGGTTCTGTATGTCTGGGGGAGGTCTGAGTAGTCCTTGCCTCCTGCAAGGCATTATTAAACATTGAAAGACCTGTTTTAGATGGGAGTTCTAGTGACCGTGTTCTATTGACCTGCTAGGCGGCCATTCTAAGAGTTCCTGCTAGTTGTGAGGGAGTTAGAGAAGCCAACTAAAATAATGATAGGATGAGACAAACCCTAAAGATCTGAAAGACAATATATGAATATACGGAGGTGTGTAAAAAGGGGTTTTAACCCCTATAAAAATAGAAAAGGAAAGACAGAAAAATCCTTGAGTTGTTGTTTATCGCCTTGCGAAGGCGTGGTAGGTTCCTGGGGACGAGCAAGACCCGGGGCTGATGCCTTGTCTTCCTAGGGGTGGCATCTAGTAAAAAAATAAAGAATATAAGAAGGTTGGAGCGAAAATAAAAGTGAGCATTAGAAAAGGATTCAGTGTCGCCTTGCGAGGGCTTGGTAGGTTCTTGGGTACCGAGATAGGACTTGAGGTCGATGCCCTATTCTCCTTGGGTCACTATGCTCATCTCCCTCCTTTTTACACGCCCGAGTATGGAAAATGAGAGGTTAAAAGAGTAATGTGCTAAAAGAAACTATTTCTTGATCAGGCTATAGGAGTTCTCGCCTAGTAGAAGCTCCTAGTTGAGTTGTCCTTAGTTAGGTAGGTAGTTCATACCACCACTGAGGATGACCTCTTTGATCGTTCTTTTTATGGATTTCATGCCTTGGTTTTGACAAGGGGTAGGGTGAGAGCTGTGATGTACTGTGTTGTGTATTTTTTGTATCAGCTTGATGCTCCTTTTTATTGTTTGTGTGCAGATCTCTTTGTGGGATTCGATGGGCTAAGTCGCACTATCCCCTAGTCGGCAATAATAGATGATTTTTTATGCCGAGAAGTGCTTACAAATAGCCAAAATTTACGAATATCAGGGAAAAAATAGACTTCGTCGAAGGCGGCGGTGGCAATCAGTACGATTTTAAGCGACAATGCTCGGAAAGTGCTTAAAAGAGCCACTAGATGGCGATCGGAGAATTTTCATAATTTTTTGGCATGGCAAAGGAGACCTTGGGAGATGCTCGATAGTGCGGGGCCTCAAGACGGATGTGTAAGAATTTTCGGCTTGCAGTTTGGACCCCGGATGCAGGAGATAGGCCAGAAAAAGAGCCAAAGAATGAGAAGCCAAAGGGTGTGACCCTTAGGGGGGCCCTTTGGCCCCCAAAAATTTACGAAATGAAGGGGGGGAGGGGGAGAATTGTTTTCGTGTGATGAAGAAATAGAGGGGATGGAGGCGTAGAACAATGAAATGGAGGGGAGAGGGCTCCATAGCCATAGGCAAGCCTCCATATACCTATACCATCTAAAGACAGCAGCAAACTAAAGACTTTCCACGCTTCCTATCGCCGGCCTTCGCCCTTCAAATGATGCACTGAGCAAAGATATCAGAATCTAATCTTTCTCTCTCCTCCATCTCTCTCCTCTAAGCGGTGGTTTGCATGCAAGAAATCAAGAAGAAGAGGGATTGAAGGATGCTTGTCCTATGATCGAATTGCTTCAAGATAAAGAGGAGGCTGAGGAAAGAGGTTCAGCACTAAATAATGGTTGTTGGTTGGTCCATGGACTGCCCGGAATAATTATTAAAAAATCTGCAACACGCAAAATACGCGGTATGCTCCAATTTTACAAAGAATTTGATTGTTTTTGTTGTTTCATAGTCCAAATGTTGTTCATATACGATGAATGTTTGTTTGAATCTTTTTTGCATCATACTTGAGGGCTGCAACTACAAAAATGCAGAACCCGTAATGATTTGGAGCCGTTACTAATTTGTTAAAACCCGCAAAATGTCATTTTTCAATGGAAATTAGTGGTTTTTTCAAATTTGAGTTGGGAGAAAGGAGTGGAAATGGAAAAAAATCAGAGAAAATGTTAAGTTTCAGTCAAAATAATAAGCCAACAGAAATAAATCAGGAAATACCTATTTTTCATGAATAATAAATAGGAAAAAATAGTGAAAAATAGAGAAAATTGGAATTTTTACGCTTAAAAAATATGAAAAAAAAAGATTTATGTACGTGAATGTTTGGTGAGGTTAAAGCATGAGGTCAAGCCTCATTTTGGCCTCATCCTTTTTGTTATAGTATGTGTTTATTATTTTTAACATACAAAAATGACACAAAACAACCATTTACGTTTATGCAACGCAGAAACATCTAAACGGTGAGGGGGGGAGGAAGTTAGTGCGATGATCTACTTGTTGTAAAGATACAAATTAGAATTTCCCTCTTTGTGCATAGCATTTAGGAATCGTTCCATAATCAAATATAGGCAACTAGTAGCACGGAAGTTCGGGTGCTAGTCCCTAAAGCAACGCATCACATAATGCTTAGTTAAAATTCATGAAAGGGCTATTTTTCGCACCTCACATGGCTGGTTTTTTTAAATCATAAAATGGTTATGCACAATCATCATACACCTTGAATCAAGCATGTCACGTGGTATCTCCTGGAATGCATTGCAATTGATTGATAAACTTTGACCAACACCGAGAGGACAGGAAACCTAAGTCATCGGGCGCTTCCATGGGGGAAAGTTTTGTGAGGCAAATCAAAATCTCCTGGAATGCTGAATCATGAAAGGGTGGAGTTTGTGTGAATTTCATAAGTGTTAGTGACTCATCTTGGGGTCAATCCCCGAGGTGTAGGAGAGTCACAGTGGAGCCGTGGCAATTAGCCGCGAGAGGTGCTTTCCTATCTGTGTATTACGAGGCATTACACTTATATGTTATGGAATCTCCCTCTGAGGAGAAGGGAAGGTGAACGGTGGACTACATATTGGATACAAATGCAAAATCGTCATAAGCATTTAGTGTAAAGTGAGTTTTAGACGCTCTTGGCCTAGAAGGCCGTAAAGTGGGATTGTCTATCATATGCATGAGGCCGTAAAGTGGGATTGTCTATCATATGCATGAGGCCACTAAGTGGGGTTGTCTGTCAAAGTGGGGTCCCATTAGCCTCCTGAAACCTGTATTTCACCAAATTGTTGATTGAACCTGTTTTGCTGGTTATCACCAACACGTCCCATACCACAGCCTATCAAAGAGGATCTACCACGTCCTCTTCCTGAACTTGAGTAAAATGCTTGAACCTGTTCACTATTTTTTTCAAATGAGTCACCCTGCATATTGATCTCTTCAGTAATCATGAGAGAGATCAACTCATCTAAAACTGGAAATGGCTTCCGTACATATACTAAAGTAACAAATGATTTCTTTGCTTTCTCATTGTTAAGGCCATCCAAAGTGGATGAAACCAAATCATTATCATCAGGCATTGCATCAATTGCTACTAAAGCATCTGCAATGCTCCTCACCTTTAACGCATACTCATTGAAAGACATTATCCCTTTCTTCAAGGCATTCAACTCTTGCTTGAGTTGAATCTTTCGTGCCTTTGTATTTATTGAAAACATATTTTGAAAATTTGTCCAAGCTGCATGTGAAGTTTTTGCATTCCTGATATGCCCCAACATCGTATTATCAATGACTTTATATAACCAGTACATCACCTTTTTGTCTTTCACATTCCATTCTTTTCATGCTTTTAACTCATCTGCAGTCGGAGAGATACCCATAAAGGCCCTTTCCAATGAGGAAGTTCGTCACACGAAACTTCCATGAAGGGTAGTTGTTCTTGTCAAGCTTCTCAATAATGGGATTTTCACTATTCTCTACCATTATCACAAACAAGGATACAACATAGCAAACTAGTCTTCTGCAATCTTTCACAACACATGCACAGCAATATACCAAGCAACCTTTTTCACAGATTGGTCAATAGTACATGTAATCTGCAACCTGTTTGCAGATAAACCTTATATTTGCTTCCTGCAAATACCTAAAAAATTACAGATTTGCAATCTGTAACATGTGCACCCACTTTTGATCAATACAGTTGAAATCACATTGTACCTTGAAACTGATGTCCGCAACCCTGTGGCTCTAAAACGGGGCCTGAAACGGCTTCTGACGCCCAAAGTAACTACGGGAGAGCCCTAAAGGGTAAATCTACAGAATATACAATGATTTGCTCTCACACCAAATCTCACAGCAATCTGAGATTTTCGCTTGACCTTGCTTCCATTGCCTCCACAGGCACTATCCAAGAGAGAAAGTGGAAGAATGGGAGAGCTTCTTACCCGTTGCTTGCTTGCTCGAACCTTGCTTCTTTTCCTTCACTTCAACCTTCAAAATCAGCCTCTCTCAATGGCATGCCTTTGATACCATGTCAAGAATCGCGTGATGGGGGAATGTGCTTGAGCTATTGCACCAAAAACACACTGTATACACAAGAGGAAGCTCACTCAAGAATATAAGAAGAGAGATAGAGGCCAAAACGTTTTCCTGCTGGTTTCTTCTTCTTCTTCCACACACTATACAATGTACACAAAGTATAGATAAGATACAACATAAAGGAAAGTGGCCTTCTAAGTCAAACAGTGCATAACCGACTACACTAATCGATTGGCATTATATCTTTGCCAGACGCAGGTAGGTGTAACAAACTAAATATAATAAGTGATAAGTTTGTGGCCATGTGAGTATCATAATGACTACCAACATGCTAAGTGTAGAAGTGCGGACTCATCTAGCCAGGTGCTCCATCATCAATGTCCGGACGTGTAATATCTCCGCACAATAAAAGTTAGTTGGTTGGTTCGAAAGTTAGCTAGTCAATTAATAAGTTAGTAAGTTTACTAACTAAAGACTAATTCAGGTAAAAACTAACTAACATTAATTGTTAATAATTTTTATTTAATTTAAAATATTTTATTTAGAAAAATCAAGAGTCGTAAATTCGATATTTTTCTCGGATTGGCAAGAACCGTTGACACCCTTCACGTAAATTGCAATGTGAAGGAGACTTATGAGTTATATTAATCACTAGGTTAATGTGTATAGTTTGGATGGTCCAAAAATATTAGATTTTGGGAAAAACTAGTATATTTTAGATACTTTAGATATTATCTTAAAAAAAGATATGGAGTTTTTTAGAAACTGGATGTCATTTAAAAGAAAAGACAAGAGATATTTTGGTTAGTTTGGAGATTTTATAAAAAGAAAAAAATAAAGAGAGGATTTGCGAAATCGCGCGCGCCGCAATCGCAGTACACAGGCCGTGGATAGCACTTTGAACAGAGAAAAGAAGGAGTGAACTAAGAGCTTTCTAACCAAGTGTCTTGAAGTTTTACCCCCCTTTCGGAGCCGATGGAACCACCAGATTTATGATCTGAGCATCAGATCACTGATCTTTCCAAGATCCACCTCCACAAAGAGCTCCACTTCTCAACCATAAGCCCTCTTCTCTAACTCACTATAAATATGAGGCATGGGAGAGGCATATGGAAGCATAAGGAGACCCCGAGAGGCTACGAGAGAGAGGTAGAGAGAAGGATACCCCTCCAAGAGATTGTGAGGAAGAGCTTGAAAGAGAGTTTGAGAGAGTGAGAGAGAGAGAGAGAGAGAGAGAGAGAAGACTCACCTCGAGAGGCCGCAAGGAAGAGAATTAGCTCAATTCCCTCTATCTCGATCCTTGACTTAACCATCTTCTCTTACGCTCTCCCATCTTGAATCTATTCCACCTTCTTAATCTCTTGAGTCTACTTGCGGACGATGGCCTCCAAGCGAAGAATGTCGTGTGCAGATGACAATCCCGCAACCAACAACAAGGCTTTGGGCAAAGGCATCACTGTCAATCCAACTATAGTTCTAGTCATAAGTAACGTATTTCCAAATTGATAGATGCTTGCTTTGATTATCGTATGAGATACATTAGGCCCCACACTATTGCACAAGTATAGGTCATGGAAAAGGATAAATTTCATCTCACCTACTCGGAAGATGGAGTTGGTAAAGTGTATATATCAAAGGAAGATAATTGCACCTAGTTACATATGACTTATTTGCTAGTAGAGCAATTACAAGGAAGAATTAGTCAAGTCTTATGAAAAGCTAGTACAAGAAATTGATCATAAGGGTTAAAACTAGGATGTCTTGAGATCCGTTGGATAATTATGACTTTTGCCAGTCCAAATTCAAGGTTGGGGTATCGATCAATGTAAGAGACCTATACAACTTACATCATGAATAGTGTTTGGACCCTTAACATATGCCCCAGTCGTAGGAAGGAAGTGTTAGGAACATTTTTGCATAGTATTGCTCTTAGATCCCAAGGGGGAGAGCAAATATGCAATGGGAAAACATTATATCATCTACTCTTGCATTGATTTGGAAAGAATGCAATTGGTTTTGTTGATTGATCGAACAACGTCCTAAATGCTTTTATATTCAACTAGTTGTTAGTTATTGTTTGGATGATTATTCCAAGTGCTTGTGATTTATGGTAAATGCATGGCAAGGGTCTGTGATGACAAGTCGCCATGGGATTAAAGGAATGTTTTCTTGGAAAATGATATTAGGCTGAATGCCTTGTTTGTGCTTGATTCTTAAAGGATTTAATTAAGGAAGGATATATTGCATGGGTGGATCACCTCCAGGATCGCACCGCGTATTAACCCGAGAGGGCACTGCTCGATTCATGGGCCGAAGGTTGAGTGGTGAAAAGGCCAACCACGGGAATGATGTTTCGCTCCTAGATAGCTTGTGGGTCAGTTGGAGCTCTGGACACCCCTTGCTAGGTCTAGAATGGCGTTGAAGGCCTCCGTGGCCCCCAACATCTGGGCATGTTGGGAGATCCTATTCTAGATAAAGGATTGAGTTTGTGGTGCCATGTGAATTGGACCAGTTACTTCTGTAGGTCAGAAGGGATACTTCTGTTGGGCATAAGCAAAACATGAATTCTCCTGTATGGGCGGGAGACAAACATTAACTTGAAGATAAGTTAAGGAACTTGTTTGAGCTTGTTTGTCAATAGATTGCTTTGCTCTGTTTTCGTGTCTATGCTATAAGTTATGCGAACGAACCCTGTTCTCCTAAAAGGCTTAATTAATGAAGCTGATTTTAAGTGTCACACATAAATGTGGTAGGACTTAATTAGAAAACTAAAGCTATTAAGGGAAGCGGGTGGGCAAAACCCCCGACGGGTCCATTCTATGGCAAGGTGGTCCCAGAGAACTGGGAGGATTCTCATAAGTTTTTATTACCATTTGACCTTTAGGTATTGTTAGGTTAGAACCCGATTCATGCCATTTTAGGGGACCGGAATGGAACTATGCCCTATGGGCAGAGAGGTTGAGTAGCGCATCCCTCTCGTTTCCCATTCTCTTTGAACCAAGTGCGGCATGGGTCTGCTTCAGATTGGGTATCTATACGTAAAGTAGGATGTCCAAAACCCGACGCTAGAATGCTAATAGGAGACCTTGACAACTAGAAACCCAAATTTTAGGTCGATCCTAGTGGGTTCGATCGTGAACGTTCCGTTGCGAGGCGGATTTGGGAAACCCTAGGCGACAAAACTCGAAACATTCCCTGGGAGTGCCGGGCAGCGACGCTTAGATTTGTTTCTTTGATAGACTGCTAAATGAATTCTTCAAGCTAAAGCAACTAGAATTAACTTTGGAAGCTTGCTACTCAAAGTTTGTAACCCTACTAAAATACACACCACCTATGGATATTACGCAGCAAGTGTCCAAGTTTTGTCATGGCCTAAACACTCCTCTGAACCACCGTCTTGAAGCAATGCATCCAATGGACTTGCAAGATGCGTTACTCCGAGCGAATCCAATCGTCCAAGAATTTAAATCGGAAAATTGTAGTAAAGATGACTCTCGAGATCTAGGTAAAAGATGCCATACATGTGGAGAGATAGGGCACATTCGTAGGAGATGTCCTTACCGTCAATGTTTCCATTGCAATGAGCTAGGACATGTCCAAGAAGACTAGCCTGACTTAAGTCCAAAAGATACGGAGCCTCCAAGAAAATGAAGCTACACAAGTCTAGTCTTTGGATATATAGACAAATCAGATGAAGACAAAGATTTAGAACCTACTACACCACTTCAGGATTATTAGAAATCCTAGAAATTTTGTCGCCATGAAATACAACTTGTATTGGAATAAACTTTACTCTTATAACTACAGTTAACTTGAGTAATATGAGTTGCATCTATTTTGAGCCTAGAACTTGCAAATGATTAGACATACTCTGGCAAGGAATGATAGTTATAATGTGCAATGAATTTCTCTTAAGTCATTTCTTCTCAACTAATATAGATTGGGTCTTACTAGAATGTCGAAGCTTGGAAGTATTCTTTAGTATTACAAGCAAAGCCAATTGTCCATGGAGCTCAGTCCCAAACTAAGGACAGGACAATCTGGAAATGTAGTTTCTAAGATAAAGGACCACTCCAATCTGCTAAAAGAATCCTAGGACACTTTGGTCTAAAGAAGAAAATCCTGGCAATGACAACCAAGAACCTTGTGACCGCAAGTGATAAATCTCCGCGCTGTTTCTATTGCAGGGAGTTAGGTCATTTCAAAAGGGAATATCCAAAGCACCCTAAACACCGATGCTCCGAGTGCCACAACATTGGACATAACTACATCAATTGTCCTAATGGAACTCGAAGAGAACTTGAGCTTACAAGAAATAAGATGTACAAGCTCCACTAATCTAGAATATACCAAGTGCTTAGGAAAAACCTAGAAGGTATCCATGAGATGTAACTACAATAAATTTTCTATTATAACCAAAAGACTCGGATATATCAAATACCATAGGTTGTTGTCTCAAAAGACCGTATGTCTGTGAGAGATTAGAGTAGCACAGCGAAAGCATGGTGGGCCCATAAGTCACAGGTTCCAAAATGATACCCCTCGTTCTCTCGAGATGAGGACATCTCGATTTCTCTAAGGGGAGGAGGATGTAATATCTCCGCACAATAAAAGTTAGTTGGTTGGTTCGAAAGTTAGCTAGTCAATTAATAAGTTAGTAAGTTTACTAACTAAAGACTAATTAAGATAAAAACTAACTAACATTAATTGTTAATAATTTTTATTTAATTTAAAATATTTTATTTAGAAAAATCAAGAGTCGTAAATTAAATATTTTTCTCGGATTGGCAAGGACCGTAGCCACCCTTCACGTAAATTCCAACATGAAGGAGACTTATGAGTTATATTAATCACTAGGTTAATGTGTATAGTTTGGATGGTCCAAAAATATTAGATTTTGGGCAAAACTAGTATATTTTAGATACTTTAGATATTATCCTAAAAAAAGATATGGAGATTTTTAGAAACTGGATGCCATTTAAAAGAAAAGACAAGAGATATTTTGGTTAGTTTGGAGATTTTATAAAAAGAAAAAAATAAAGAGAAGATTTGCCAAATCGCGCGCGCCATGATCGCAGTACACAGGCAATGGACATCACTTTTAACAGAGAAAAGAAGGAGGAGTGAACTAAGAGCTTTCTAATCAAGTGTCTTGGAGTTTTACCTCCCTTTTGGAGCCAATGGAACCATCAGATTTATGATCTGAGCATCAGACCACTGATCTTTCCAAGATCCCCCTCCACAAAGAGCTCCACTTCTCAACCACAAGCCCTCTTCTCTAATTCACTATAAATATGAGGCATGGGAGAGGCATATGGAAGCATAAGGAGACCCCAAGAGGCTGCGAGAGAGAGGCAGAGAGAAGGATACCCCTCCAAGAGATTGTGAGGAAGAACTTGAAAGAGAGCTTGAGAGAGAGAGAGAGAGAGAGAGAAGAGTCACCCCGAGAGGCCGCAAGGAAGAGAATTAGCTCAATTCCCTCTATCTCGATCCTCGACTTAACCATCTTCTCTTATGCTCTCCCATCTTGAATCTATTCCACCTTCTTAATCTCTTGAGTCTACTTGTGGACGATGGCCTCCAAGGGAAGAATGTCGCATGCAGATGACAATCCCGCAACCAACAACAAGGCTTTGGGCAAAGGCATCACTGTCAATCCAACTATAGTTCCAGTCGTAAGTAATGTATTTCCAAATTGATAGATGCTTGCTTTGATTCTCGTATGAGATACGTTAGGCCCCACACTATTGCACGAGTATAGGTCATGGGAAATGATAAATTTCATCTCACCTACTCGGAAGATGGAGTTGGTAAAGTGTATATATCATAGGAAGATAATTGCACCTACTTACATATGACTTATTTGCTAGTAGAGCAATTACAAGGAAGAATTAGTCAAGTGTTATGAAAAAGCTAGTACAAGAAATTGATCATAAGGATTAAAACTAGGATGTCTTGAGATCCATTGGATAACAATGAATTTTTCCAGTCCAAATTCAAGGTTGGGTTATCAATCAAGGTAAGAGACCTATAGAACTTACATCATGAATAGTGTTTGAACCCTTAACATATGCCCCAGTCGTAGGAAGGAAGTGTTAGGAACATTTTTGCATAGTATTACTCTTAGATCCCAAGGGGGAGAGCAAATATGCAATAGGAAAACATTATATCATCTACTCTTGCATTGTTTTGGAAAGAATGCAATTGGTTTTGTTGATTGATCGAACAACGTCCTAAATGCTTTTATATTCAACTAGTTGTTAGTTGTTCTTTGGATGATTATTCCAAGTGCTTGTGATTTATGGTAAATGCATGGCAAGGGTCTGTGATGACAAGTCGCCATGGGATTAAAGGAATGTTTTCTTGGAAAATGATATTAGGATGAATGCCTTGTTTGTGCTTGATTCTTAAAGGATTTAATTAAGGAATGATATATTGCACGGGTGGATCACCTCCATGATCGCACCGCGTATTAACCCGAGAGGGCACTGCTCGATTCATGGGCCGAAGGTCGAGTGGTGAAAAGGCCAACCACGGGAATGATGTTTTGCTCCTAGACAGCTTGCGGGTCAGTTGGAGCTCTGGACACCCCTTGCTAGGTCTAGAATGGCGTTGAAGACCTCCGTGGCCCCCAACATCTGGGCATGTTGGGAGATCCTATTCTAGATAAAGGATTGAGTTTGTGGTGCCTGTTGAGATATCGAGCTCCACTTGTGATATGCCAGGGTGACCGTTATGTGGTTGGTACACCACCCATGAATAATAGCTAGATGACAGCTATCCTTATCTACTCTAGTTCGTGGCTCAGTTAGTATGCCACCTTAGTTAGTTGTCTTTGGTTTGAGACCCATATATAGGGTTCTTCTATTTCTTTGTATGTGACTTTTTTTTGTCTTACACAACTAAGAAGAGGAAAATTGTTTTCAGCCTCCACCTTTGTGTGTATTCCCCCATTGTGCAAGCAAGAAAGTTACAAGTGAGACTCTTTCCTTCTCTCCCACAAACTTGACATGGTATCAGAGCCTTGTTCGTGGTAAGGAGCTGAAGAAAGCAAGCCAAGCTTGCGGTGTTCTGGTAAGAGGAGCAGTGTTGCTTTCATTTTCTATTTTGGGAGCAGATCTCTGTAGGTAGCACAACCGGAAATTGCAAGAGTGCATTGTCTCAGGTTGAGATGCCCTTCGCGGTGACCCTGTTTTTTTGATTTGAGGCCATTTCGGTGCCTATTTTGGAGGCGGAAGTTTTCTGCACGCACTCAGAAAAAGGCTCAGTTTTGTGCTGTGCGACTACTGTTCTACAGGTCGGTGAAAAGTTACCACAGAAATTGCATCGTATGCTTGTGTGCAAAGACATTGGGAGTTACAAAATCATCCTTGGTTCTTGTTTATGCAAAATCGTCTAGGAAGTGACTGTGTGGTCAAATACCACTTTCGCCAGTTTTGCAGATTTACCCTTGTGAGGGTGAAGCTGTGTTTTTTGTAATGACAGAATTTTTTGCAGTGTTCTGTAATGGCGTCTGATTCTCTTTCACAGATTGTCACTGAAAAGCTTGACAAGAACAACTTCCAAGCATGGAAGTTTAGAATGACGAATTTCCTTATGGGAAAAGGATATTGGGAATTTGTTGCAGGAAATGAAGAAGAACCAGTTCTTCCTGATGTTCCCAATCAACAGCAAATACAGGCATTTAAAGCATGGCATGAGAGAGCTAGGAAAGTTATGTATTGGCTGTCTATCGTAATTTCAGACTCTATGATTGTGCATATTCAGGATGCAAGTACGCCAAAGGAGGCATGGGATACTTTATCAAAAATGTATAGCACAAATACGCAAGCCAGGAAAATGCAGCTCAAGCAAGAGTTACACAATGTGCAAAGAGAAAGTATGAGCATCAATGACTACCACATGAAGGTGAAGAAGATTGCAGATGCACTTGCTTCTATTGGGTCGCCAGTGGAAGATGATGATTTAGTTTCTGTGACCTTAAATGGTCTAGGAAAGGATTATGCACAGTTCCGAACATCCATTTCCGTCCGTGAAAGATTTCCTGATTTTGAGGAGTTGATTGCTCTTCTAATTTCTGAGGAGCAGAGAAATGGTGGTGCATCTTCTTCAGGAGGAACTTCAAAAGAAGCTGTCTTCTACTCAAATGCTGGAAGAGGTAGAGGAAAAGGTAGAGGGGGCCGATTTGGAGGCCGTGGTAGAAATCAGAATATGCAGCAAACTCAAGAAAACCAGTCCTATGGAGGAGGACGTGGTAACTCTAGAGGCAGGGGGAGCCAAAGAGGTCATGGTGGATGGCAAAGAGGCCAATATGCAAACAGTAATGTTGAATGCTACTATTGTGGTAAAATGGGTCATATGGCTAAAGACTGCTATAAAAAGCAGAATGACATCATGAATGGAAAACTGCAACAAGGGAATTATGCATCTTCTAGTAGACAGGGTGATGACAGAAATGAGCATTTGTTTATGGTGCAGCACATGAACAATTCTGTGACAAGTGCAGAAGAAAGTAATGATGTATGGTATGTTGACTCAGGTGCATCAAACCACATGACAGGTCATGCAGAATGGATGGAGGATGCAAGGAAAATGGAAAAACCAGGATTTGTGGAGACTGGTGATGATACTGCACATCCTATTGTGCAGATTAGAAAAATTCCTTTGTCTATGCAAGATGGAAAAAATAAATACCTGTCCAATGTATTTCATGTCCCGAATATCACCAAGAATCTGGTTTCTGTTGGTCAAATGGTTGAGCAGGGCTTGCAGGTCAGATTTAATCCTCATGGATGCTTTGTTGAGGATATGAAAAATAAAGGTTGCTTGATAGAAAAAGGAAAGAAGAAGGGCAGAATGTTTACGTTGGATGCAGACATGTCTGAATTGAGTGCATCAATGTTTGCACATGGGACCGGTGTAGTTGCAGATATTGATATCTGGCATAAACGCATTGGTCATGTTAATGTACAACGACTTAAATCAATGCAAGCCCAAAATATTGTTGCAGGATTGCCTAAATTCAAGGTTGCAGAAATGCATAAGGTATGTGAAGCCTGCCAATTTGGAAAACAGGCAAGGAAACCATTTCCTAGACATGTTCAAGAGAGTGAGAAGCCATTGGAATTAATCCACTCTGATGTGTGGACTACTAAAGCTGCATCTCTTGGAGGCTGTCATTATTTTGTCACTTTTATTGATGACTATAGCAGAAAAGTTTGGGTGTATTTTATGAAAAAGAAAAGTGAAGTTTTTGGGCATTTCAAAACTCTTAAAGCTATGGTTGAAAAAGAAAGAGGCCTGAAAATAAAATGCCTAAGGTCAGATGGAGGGGGAGAGATCTCTCAAATGAGTTTGCAAGATTCCTGCAGGAGCATGTTATAAAGCAGCAATATTCATGCAGTCATATCCCACAATAAAATGGAATTGCAGAAAGGAAAAACAGGCATATTGGAGAGGTATCTCGTGCCATGCTCAATGAAAAAGACTTGCCAGATTTTTATTGGGCTGAAGCAGTTGCTACAATAGTCTACATAATGAATAGGACTCCCACTGCAGCAATACATGGGATGACTCCAGAGGAGAGGTATACTGGTAGGAAACCAGATATTTCTCATTTGAAGATTTTTGGTTGCATTGCCTATGTTCATGTGCCAGATGAGTTGAGATCCAAGTTGGATCCAAAAGCTGAGAAGTGCATCTTTATTGGTTACTCTTTGCAGCAGAAAGGGTATAGATGCTATAACCCTTCTACTCGTAAGTTTACAGTGAGCAGAGATGTTGTTTTTGATGAGATGAGTAGCTGGTATAAACCAGTAAATGTGATTGATGATGTAGATGCACAAAATGGTAATGCTGCACAGAATTCATAGCAGCAGTCACAAAACATTAGTGGACCTGGAGCGTCCTCTAGCAGTGGTTCACATTCTTCTCCATGGACAGGCAGATTGAGATTAGGAGAATCTTCTCAAAGCAATGTAGATAGTGGTATGCAGGTATCATGAAAAGGAAAAGAGAAGGTAGATCAGCCCATGTTTGATGTGAATGCAGGTCACTCTTATGTGGATGGTGAATCCAATGGCTCAGAACAGAGCATTGATGATGAGTTGGATATTCCTTCTATTGTTACACTTGGAGTAAGGAAGACCAGGGATGTTTTGAGAGCTCCTGGGAGTGAACCTACCTTGCGCAGGTCTACCAGAGCTAGGTATCCTGTGGATAGGCTGAAATATGATGGATTTACAGCCATTCACTATGCCTATATGGTCAAAGTGATAGAGGAACCAGAACCTACTTCTTTTGAGCAAGCCATGGGAAAAGAAAAATGGGAGAAAGCCATGGATAAATAAATGGATGCCTTGGAAGCAAATGCTACATAGGAATTGGTACCTTTGCCTAAAGGTAAGAATGCAATTGGCTGTAAGTGGGTTTATAAGGTGAAGCACAATGCAGATGGTTCTGTGAACAGATACAAGGCAAGATTAGTAGTCAAGGGGTATGCACAAACATATGGCATTGACTATGAAGAAACATTTAGTCCGGTTGCAAGGATGGCAACCGTAAGAGCAATCATTGCTATGGCTACATCAAAGGAATGGTCTTTACATCAGATGGATGTAAAGAATGCCTTCTTGCATGGTGATTTGCAAGAAGAGATCTATATGGAGCATCCACAGGTTATGTGCATGCTGTTCATCCTGAGTTTATTTTTGCAGGTTGAAGAAAGCCTTGTATGGCTTGAAGCAAGCACCTAGAGCATGGTCTGACAAGATAGGATAGTATCTTGTCACTATTGGCTTTCAGATTTCCAAGGCAGATTTCTCACTTTATGTGAGAAAAACAGAGAAAGGTATTATGCTGCTTGTCATTTATGTTGATGATTTGATTATCACAGGTGATAGTGATGAAGATATCCTTCATGTGAAAATGCTATTGAAGCAAAAGTTTGAGATGAAGGATTTGGGAGAGCTGTGTTATTTCTTGGGCATTGAGGTGATTAGATCACCAAGTGGGATATGGCTCTTGCAGAGGCAGTATGGATTGGACATGCTGTCCAAATATGGGATGACAGGCTGTAAGCCTATTTCAGTTCCTTTGGAGCAGAATGTGAAGTTGAGCACAGATGCAGGTGAGCTTCTCGAAGACCCTACTATGTACAGATGCATAGTAGGAAGTTTGATTTATTTGACTATTACCAGGCCAGATTTGAGCTATGATGTTGGATTGGTAAGTCAGTTTATGCAAGCTCCAAGGAAACCACATTTGGATGCGGCTAGACGCACGCATACTCAGATATGTGAAGTCCACATTGCAGTATGGACTATTTTATGAGACTGGGGTTCAGATACAGTTACATGGATACATTGATGCTGATTGGGCTGGTAGTATTTCTGATAGACGATCTACCAGTGGATATGTGTTCTCTTTTGGGAGTGCTGCAGTCACTTGGCGCAGTAAGAAATAGCCTACAGTTGCCTTGTCGAGCACAGAGGCTGAGTACAGGGGTGCAACAATGGTTGCATGTGAGGTAGCTTGGTTGCATAAGCTACTTTAAGATATGCATCAGCCTACAGATGGGCTAGTTGTCATTTATTGTGACAACATGAGTAGTATACACTTGGTAAATAACCCGGTCTATCATGCTAGAACAAAGCACATTGAGGTGCATTATCACTATGTGCGGGAGAGGGTTTTACTAGGTCTTATTGATCTAGTTTATGTCAGCATAGAGGATTAGATAGCTGACATATTCACGAAGGCTTTGGGCGCAGAGAAGCTACGCAAGTTCAGAGACCTGCTTGGTGTGCAGGAATTGGGATTGAGCTCGAGGGGGAGTGTTGAGATATCGAGCTCCACTCGTGATATGCCAGGGTGACCATTGTGCATTTATGTCACCGACTTGTCAGTTGCAGATGCGGTTGGTACACCGCCCATGAATAATAACTAGATGACAGCTATCCTTATCTACTCTAGTTCGTGGCTCAGTTAGTATGCCACCTTAGTTAGTTGTCTTTGGTTTAAGACCCATATATAGGGTTCTTCTATTTCTTTGTATGTGACTTCTTTTTGGCTTACACAACTAAGAAGAGGAAAACTATTTTCAGCCTCTTTGTGTGTATTCCCCCATTGTGCAAGCAAGAGAGCTACAAGTGAGACTTCTTCTTTCTCTCCCACAATCTTGACATTGCCATGTGAATTGGACGAGTTACTTCTGCAGGGTAGAAGGGATACTTCTGTTGGACAGAAGCGAAACATAAATTCTCCTTTATGGGCGGGAGACAAACATTAACTTGAAGATAAGTTAAGGAACTTGTTTGAACTTGTTTGTCAATAGATTGCTTTTCTCTGTTTTTGTGTCTGTGCTATAAGTTATGCGAACGAACCCTGTTCCCTAAAAGGCTTAATTAATGAAGCTGATTTTAAGTGTCACACATAAATGTGGTAGGACTTAATTAGAAAACTAAAGCTATTAAGGGAAGCGGGTGGGCGGAACCCCCGACGGGTCCGTTCTATGGCAGGGTGGTCCCAGAGAACTGGGAGGCTTCTCATAAGTTTTTATCGTCATTTGACCTTTAGGTATTGTTAGGTTAGAACCCGATTCATGCCGTTTTAGGGGACCGGAATGGAGCTATGCCCTATGGGCAGAGAGGTTGAGTAGCGCATCCCTCTCGTTTCCCATTCTCTTTGAACCAACTGCAGCATGGGTCTGCTTCTTCGGATTGGGTATCTCTGTGTAAAGTAGGATGTCCAAAACACGACGCTAGAATGCTAATAGGAGACCTTGACAACTAGGAACCCGAATTTCAGGTCGATCCTAGTGGGTTTGGTCGTGAACGTTCCGTTGTGAGGCGGATTCGGGAAACCCTAGGCGACAAAACTCGGAACATTCCCTGGGAGTGCCGTGCAGTGACACTTAGATTTGTTTCTTGATAGACCGCTAAAAGAGTGCCTAGAAATCTGATGGGCGGGCACCTCACAAGACGTGTTGAGCTTGCCATCTCAACATTGCGCCTACATACATGCAAAAGTACTAAGGTTAAAAGTACTAAAGTGGATGATACAACTCGAGCCCTAATGGTATCTTCATATGCACTATCCAAGGAAAAGAGTGAGATAATGGGATACATTTTTACCAATTTCTTGCTTGCTTGAATTATTGCTCCTTCTTTTTAACTTGAACCTCCAAAACTATCCTTTTTTAGTGGCAACACTCTAATGTACCATATTGGAATTGTATGGTGGAGGAACCTGATTGAGCTACTACATTGAACACCTATACTACATGCACGAAGAAGCTCATCCAAGAACATAAGAAGAGAGATGGAGGCCAAAACATCTTCTTACTACTTACAGTGACTTAATGTGTTTAACAAACTTTTTATACTTGACACAATACAATACATCACTAACTCGTATCCTATCCATATCAACAATTGCTACCCTCACAATGTGTGCAAACTCACCTTGTAATTTCAAGCCACATTGATCTAGCAAACATAATTGTTCTAGGTGCTCAGGAGAAACTTTAACATATTATATGAAAATATAAAATCAATAAAAAAGGATCATGCACCTTTCAAACAAGTTGTCCCAACAACATGGCTAGGGTATTTGTAATATTTTCGCAATGAAATATTCGGCCCTACACCCTGCACTCCCCGTGCAAAAATGCAACCCAAAATAATCTCCCCACAACAAAAGACCCTTGGCTAAGTGCTTACCCCACGTGCTTCAATAAACACCAAGCCCACGTCATGTATGGAGGAGCGGGTTTACTTAAAACTGTATTTGCAAGGTCCGTGTCCTGCGTGGGATATAAGATCTCGGACAGAGAGGATCTGATATGTGGAAGTGACCCAAGGGGAGTTGCTGCGACAAAATACACTGCATAAATGGCTCTGAGCTAAAGACTCGAGGCGCACACGCGGGAGCTTCCACCCCGAGCACGCAAGTGGACAACACCCTGAGTCCTAATGCCCAAGTTCCGTTAATAGTCTTGCATGAAAAGAATGCATTTAAGCATGTCTTTAATTCGCATAGTCAAGTTAAAATACATTGGGAAATTTGTTTCCTTGCCCGATTTACGAGATTTAGTTGCATGTTGTGCATTTGAAATTGTTTGCACTTCCATGGTCAAGTTGCAATCGTCTTGAACGTATAATGCATAACTTAGAAGATGATATCGCTCTAAGAAGCATAGAGCTTATGTTGCATGATGCACTTATGAAGTAAATTCATGGTCGTGGTTTATATAGAGGATAATCTTAGACACCCATTGAATGATGTCCAAATCATCGCAATGCATGGAAAGGAATTATGAACTTGAAAATTGCATGCGAGGATGGTTACATTTTAGGTCAGTTAAGTGCTAAAGGATGGGTTAAATCATTAATGGTCTCATGGCATTCGCTCATGCATGGACTTCTTTTATCAAAGTTTGTATTTAGGAAAGGATGCATTTTCATATTAAAGCTTGAATTCAATGCATTAAACGAAGGATTTATAGGCATAGTTCTTGATGTAAATCAACGTAGGGTTTATAGGAGTTAGCTCTAAATTGTCAATCATTATAGTTTAGGCAAGGAAAAGTAACGATCTGTAATATTTTTGTTAAAGTTATATTACGAAGCCATGAGAATTCTTGGGCAAAAGACAAAGCTGGCATTGGGTCACGGACGGTGTGAATTTAAAACACGATGTATCATAATCTCCATTTGTAGAACCGAAACTATGGTTTATTGTAACCGCATATTTCCGTGTGGACCTCCTCTTGGGAGGAGGTCAAGAGGAAATTGAGAGAACTTATGTTTAAAAAATTTCTTTTAATCTTTTTATTTCCTCCCTAGCCGAAGGTTGTGCTGGAGGAGGGAGAGTAAAGCAGGCATGTAAGCTTGCGAAGGAGGTCATGGATGAGCGAATGTGAATGCCATGCACATGGCGCGTGGAGGGAGGGAGGTACCTCTCCCTCTCCCTATAAAACCCTTCACCATGGGAGCTAGGGGAGGGGGCCATGAGTCATGATGCCACCAGGATTAAACGAGAGAGGGGATTCTGAGAAGGGAAGACTACGCCTGAACTACCATTAAACGAGTTAGGGAGGAGGGTGTGAGATTCGAACGTGGCCGTGTGAGAGAGGACAGCTGGGGGGGAGTGTAACACCACTGCGCCATGAGGGAGGAGCACCGCCGAGACCCATCACGCCCATCATTTGGCCTTGGACGCCAGCAAGCCGACGTCAAAATCATCCTCTCTCTCCTTTCGTGTTATAAACCCACTTACAGAAGCTTCCAAGAAGTCTAAGCCCCCCTTCCTATACCTTTTATTAACCTCCTCCCTCTCCCGGTTTTAATCTTTTTTATAAGGCCCTTTCACCCTCCCTCATGTCCCCGTTTTACACACCTTTTCCCCCCGTGCTATAAGCCCCCTTTCACCCTTCACCTTTCCCCTTTTTCTTTTTCACCCCCCCTTGTGTTACCCTTCATCTTTCCCCCCCTGGGTTTGAAACCCCTAAGTCCTTTTCCTCCCTATGTCCACACACCCTTCCCCCGTGTCCTAAAAAAATCCCTCCAAGATCCCGCTTCCTATATCTTTCACTCCCGTGTCCAAAGTTCTCCCAAGGCCTCTTCTTACGCCTTTTGAAACCACACACACACACACCCTTTTCACCATGTATATACCCTTATAGGGCCTTTTCTTTAGCCTTTGTAAACCTTTCCCTCCCAAAAAAACTAAGACCTTGAAGGTCTTATTACCCCTCCTCGTGGCTAGACCCTTAACTGTTCTATGCCTTTCCAAAATACCCTTGGACTTGGTTTCTCCCCTACTCGAAAAAAGAGAAGAAGAGTATTGGCATGCAAGCGAGCGACGGTGGAATTCTGAAAAGGAGTGTAAAGCTGCTTCCACCTTCGAAGGACTACAACTGTGATGCCTCCTAAGAAAGTCCAAGGAGTAGCTGCGGGAGGGTCATCTCCCGATATCCATGTGGATATCTCACCCCAAACCCAGGTTGAAGGCCTGAAGGGAGAGACAGCTTCAGTTACCCCCGACTGCCTGCCTGACCCTAACCAAGGGGGTTGTTGACCGCGCCAGGGATTGTGGACCAAACCCGCCGCAAGAGGTCTCTCCATTGGGCACTACTTGGAGCAGGAGGACGCTTGGGTGCCAAGGGGGCTCTGGCTGTAAATTCCTTGCCTTTCGAGTCCTGCGCAAGAGGCTAACATGACTCGGGATTGGATCTCGAGGCCCCCATACTAGTCTACAGGCGAAAACTTGGAATAATGATCCCTGTGGATTGCTGGATAGCCTTCGGGTGGATTGTGGATAAGCCTATGGGTAGAACTTTTGTATTTCAAAGATAAATATGATGATATGTTAATAAAGAACTTGTCTGATATTGTTTTTCTATGTCACGTGATAAAATTACGTGAAGGAACGAGTGCTTAATGGATTAATTAAAGAAGCTGATTGTTACATGTCCAACTAATGTGTTAGATAATTACATAACTAAAACAAATCGAGGAAAGTGCAGAGGATGGGCCATGGGTCCGTCCTACAGTTGGGTGGTCCCGGATGGCCAGGAACTTTTATCAAATCTCAAAGAACAGTGGGATGATCATCAAAGGACACGAACAATGAAAGTGTTAACCTAGAGTTATGTCTTACCCGATTTACGCTATTTTAGGGCAATGGAATGGGACTATGCCTGATGGCAGAGAGGTTGAGCTTTGCATCCCTCTCGTTTCCCATTCTTCTTGAACCAAGTGCAGCGTGAATCCGCTTCAGACCTGGCGTTTCTGCGTAAAGTAGTTCACTTGGGTCTGACGCTAGTTGCTGTTAGGAAATGACCAATCAGGAAAACCCTAATTATGGTCAATCCTAAGTGGAAACGGCCAGAATACTTCCGCTATGTGGCAGACGTGGAAAGCCCTAGATCGCAAATCCCGTAACATTCCATGGGAGTGCTGGGCGGAATTTTCTAGACATCCTTTCCGATGGACTTCTAAGACGTGTCCTGGATGATACTAGTGGACACGTTGCACAATCATTGTAGAGCTTATAGCTGCATAGAAGGAAAAGAGTCTATGAATTGCATATGTGCACGGAATGTTATATCTTGAAATTATTTACATCTTTTAGGAAGAGTATTTGCATTTCTAAGGAAAGGTCACCTCTTGTTACAAGGCAATTGGATCAATTAGGTAAATTGCTTGTAATGGTGTAACTCAAATGATGATCACCTCAATGCGCTAGGTAGAGCTAAGCCGTGTTAAAATTCTGCCTAGTATCACACTCGGGAAATCAACTTAATATTTCCGACCTCAAAGGTCCTACCCACATTCACAGAATGTTAGGGTTAGCTAAACGCCCATACAAGAACAATCTAGGGTTCTTACCCTAAGGATCAATTGGCCAAATACTAAACTTCCCTATGAATTTAGAAACCCTAAGGCCAAAACGACTATCAGCCTAGCAGGGTTAAGGTTTGGATTGGGTCAAGAGGACTCCCAAACCCTACATCTTGACCAAAGTATTCTTGACCCAGGAATACCGTGTGTCAAGAGAAATAATCCCACAAGTTAGGTGCGACACTTATCTCGTGCAACAAGTTGCAACGTCGCATGGTTTTGTGTCTAAACCACAAAATAGTATTGCCACTCCTTAGAACAAGGGTTGGCAGGTTCTAAGTACAAGTCTAATTTTCTTAAGGATGAGTAGATATCTTGCTACATCACCCTTCCGTGAGGCTAATTTGCCAAGTTAGGGTAATTATGAATTGCCTAGCAAGCAATTGACCAGTCAAGTTAGGGCGACGAGGTTGCCCTGGACTTATTGACCTTAATATAAGGAAACCTAAAGTATTGAGAATTTGGGTTAACATGGTATAAATCCTAACCCAAGGATAAAAGGGTAAACAAGCAACTCAGCTTATGAAACCCTTGGGAACTTGCCAAGTCGCAATTGATCCTAGATAGAATG
>NW_028229711.1:100000-117142 GCF_053477565.2 Lygodium microphyllum | reverse complement strand
ATGGAAGCATTTGTACTACGTGTTCCTAAATGTTCTTGGCTTTGACCCCCTTTCACATGAGTTCATTCATCAAGCTACTTTGACAAAGATTGAGTTGTTTCACGATTTGGGATTGCATCACATTAATGTTCTTGTCTAGAAAGACATGTAGTGTAGTAATGATACTTACACTTGGCATAGCATTTTTTGAGTGCTGATGGTTTTGATGCTTCTTAGCACTTTTTGGGGCATACTATGGAATTTTGTGAACCTACACCTTCTCAAATAGATGTATGGCATCAAACCTTCTTACATAGATGTGGACACTATGGGATTGTATCATTGTGAAGGGGTTTTTCTCCTGTGTATCTATTGCATTCTTGTGTATACACATTTTCAAGGTCAAATGTGCATGCATGGTTCTATTGTATGATGTCTTATTCTTTCATTAAAGATAGGTTTTCTAATCGTCAAGTGTAACATCCCCCATGCTTCCCCCATGCCTCCCCCAAGAAACCCCCCCCCCCCCTTTTCAAAAGTTTTTTAAATTTTTTTGAAATTTTTTTACTCTCCCTCTCTCTCCCCCTGTCGTGTGCATGGCGGGGAGAGAGAAAATGTGTGTGAGTAATGAGTGGGGGGGACATGCAGCCCCCAGAGGTGGGTGGCGGCAAATAGCCATCTTCTCCCCCCCACCTTATAAGAGCCTCCCCCTCCCTCCGTTTGGATAGCGCCCCCCGGCTACGACTGCAGTAGGCAGCCCCCCTCATCCTGGAACACAGTGCGCCCCCTGGCCTGTGACGTCAGCACCCCTCCCTCATAAACAGCGCCCCCTGGCCAAGAAGAAGGAGAGGAAGAAGGGGAAGAAGAGGGAGAAGAAGAAGAAGAAGAAGAAGAAGAAGAAGAAGAAGAAGAAGAAGAAGAAGAAGAAGAAGAAGAAGAAGAAGAAGAAGAAGAAGAAGAAGAAGAAGAAGAAAAGAGAGAGAAGGAGAAGAAGAGAAGAAGGAGAAGAGGGAGAGAGAGAAAGGAGAAGAGGAGAAGAAGAAGAAGAAGAAGAGGGAGAGAGAGAAGGAGAAGAAGAGAAGAAGAAGAAGAAGAAGAAGAAGAAGGAGAAGAAGAGAGAAGAGAGGGAGAGGGAGAGAAGAGAGAGAAGGAGAAGAAGAGAAGAAGAAGAAGAAGAAGAAGAAGAAGAAGAAGAAGAAGAAGAAGAAGAAGAGGGAGAGAAGAGAGAGAAGGAGAAGAAGAAGAAGAAGAAGAAGAAGAAGAAGAAGGAGAAGAAGAGAGAAGAGAGAGAAGAGGGAGAGAAGAGAGAGAAGGAGAAGAAGAGAAGAAGAAGAAGAAGAAGAAGAAGGAGAAGAGAGAGAAGGAGAAGAAGGAAGAAGAAGAAGAAGAAGAAGAAGAAGAAGGAAAAGAAGAGAGAAGAGAGAGAAGAGGGAGAGAAGAGAGAGAAGGAGAAGAAGAGAAGAAAAAGAAGAAGAAGAAGAAGGAGAAGAAGAAGAGAGAAGAGAGAGAAGAGGGAGAGAAGAGAAGAAGAAGGAGAAGAGAAGAAGAGAAGAAGAAGAAGAAGAGAGAGAGAGAGAAGGAGATGAAGAGAAGAAGCTTGAGAGTCATGAGAGATGCAGGAGCTACAAGAGCCGATAGAAGCTCAAGTGGGAATTAACACCCCAGTCCCATGGCACTAAAACAGGTTCTTTGATAAAATTATGATGGATTTTGCATGGTTTTTCGCACACATAAAATAATAGGTTTTACTCACAAGGAATGATAAACGGAAGTTAGGTTTTGTTACATGAATTAATAGCTTTCATCTTAGAAGTTTAGTCGCATGATAATTAACAAAGGGTAATAGGCTCCATGTTGAAATTTGCATGCATTGTCATGTATAGAGTTGCATGATGAAACTATATTTAAGCCACATCGCATATATTCAAACGCAAGAAAAGATAGGGTCGCGTTGGAGGTTGCATTGTAATGCATCCTATCACATAGAAGTTCACTAAAGGCTTAATTTTTGCCATCAAACTTGGATCTTCTTCGCAATATCTATTTATGACAGGAAGTTAAACAAAGTATGGCTTTTAGATTTCATATGTAGAATAGGGGTCATGATACCCTTAGGACCCTACATGATACCCTTAGGACCCTACATGATATGAAAAGGGGGGAATGCATATCTCAAGGAATTTGTTAATGCTTTAAGTGCTCATGTGGAAGAGTGTTGAGTCTAACAAGAAAAATCTGCACAGTACCACACTAAGAGAGATGGAAGGCATGCATGCATCCAGACTATATTCTGAAGGCCTAGGTGAAAAGTCTTGCATTGCCAAGTGTGTTAACTTTACTTGGTTAGAGAGAGATGAGTAAAGAACTGGAAGAATAAAAGGCTCTTGGATGGGTTGCGGATAAGGCTTGTCCGTGGCCTTGGTTGACCAGTCAATGCTTTGAGTTAGGACTAAGTTACCACAAAGAAACGCCCAAGGGGAAGAGAGCTTCAAAAGAAGTTAAGAGGTTAAATATAATTGCCTACGAATTGTTTTATCGATCTTGCTCTAGACTATCAAAAATGGATACGTTCCTAGCTTAATAGAAGCTGGTAACCTAACTCTAAATGGATTGTTGACCCAAGTTATGCTTGGTTGTTTGAAAAGGGGTATCTCCAAGTGAATATCGACTGGTTGTGTTGGTAAGAGGAGAGAATCTTACTAAGGATAGGTGGATCATAAGCAAGGTGATTGCTTGATGTGGTTTTGGATGCTAATCCAAGTTGTTTGTGATTGATAATTTCATGGCAGGATCTATAAGGATAAATTGTCATGGGAACAAAAGGGATGTTTTCCCTAGTAAATGTTATTAGGCTGATTGCTTCAGCTGTGGATGATTTCCTAAAGGGATAATTAAGGAAGGATGGTGCTAGCTACCCCCGCGAACCGTCAAACCCTAACCAAGGGGGTTATGAATCCACGCCGGGAATGTGGACCGAACCCGCCGCGAGAGGTCTCTCCGTGGAAATTACTTGGCGTAGGAGGACGCTTGGGTGCCAAGGGGGCTTTGGCCGTAAATCCCAATGCCCTCAGACCCTACACAAGTGTTCTACATGACTTGAGATGGGATCTCGAGGCCTTGATACTAGTTACAAGGCAAAATCTTGGTAGGATAAACCTTCAGGTTTTTATTTTCGGGATACGGAAGGATTATTTTTGCGGAGGCAGAAAGGGACACTTAATTCTCCTGTATGGGCAGGAGACAAACATTAATCTGAAGATAAGTTAAGGAAGTGTTTGATCTTGTTATCTTGTCTTTGTGTCTATGTCCTAAATTATGTAAATAAACCTGTGATTAATGGTTTAATTAAGAAAGCTGCTTTCATGTGTCAAACATAATGTGGTAGGTAATTAGATAACTAAAACAACCCCCGAGGGAAACGTGGTGGATATGACCAATGGGTCTATCCTACAGAAGGGTGGTCTCAGTTAGCCAAGAGCTTTCCTCGAAGGAAATGTTAACGAGAAATGTTAGGAAAAGTCAGACGACGACCTTAGACAATGTTGGTTAGAACCCTGATTCATACCGTTTTAGGGGATCGGAATGGGACTATGCCCTACGGGCAAAGAGGTCGAGCAATGCATCCCTCTCGTTTCCCATTATCTTTGAACCAAGTGCGGTATGAGTCTGCTTTGGTCCAGTTGTATCCACGCAAAGTGGAGCGGCTGTCGACCGATGCTAGAAGGCTGTTAGGTGAACCCGACTGCTAGGAACCCAGACTTTAGGTCAATCCTAGTGGGAACTTCCGGACACTTCCGCTCGGGGTAGACTCGAGAAGACCTAGATCGCAAACCCTATGACATTCCTTGCAAGTGCCAGATGGAGCTTTCTAGATCCTCTTCCCGATGGGCTGCTAAGATGTGTCCTGTCATTTAAGGGGCGGGCACATTATAGTTGGTATCAGAGCAAAACTTCATAATGATACATGATTGATTAATGTTTGGTTCATAGACATATCCTAAACAGAAATAACCTAAGTGGTATGGCTTGATTGTCAGGCACCTTCTGCACCCATGAATGCTAACATGCAAGAGAAGAAATTTCTTCTCAAGTAAATTAAGGCACCCGAGTTTGATGGCAAGGGAAGGAGTATTCAAGCCGACGTCGAGATCTGGATTGAGTCCATTGAGGACTATTTTGAGACAGCATGAACTGCACCTGCTAACCAAGCCATGCTTGCCAAACTTAAGCTTACAAGCAAAGCGAGACTTTGGTGGAAACAGTGGTGTAGAGACCAAGCAATCTCAGAGGGGACAGTCACTTGGGATAAGCTTAAGGAAGCTGTGTGAGGGAGGTATCCGCCACCTTCCTACCGCACACAAAAGATGAATGAATTCTATGACTTGAAGCAGCTAGGATTATCCCTTGAAGCGTATTATTCGAAGTTCATTTCACTCCTAAAGTATGCACCCCCAATGGATATGACACAACAGGTGTCAAAATTCTGTGTCAGGTTGAATCCACCCATAAACACTCGATTGGAATCAATGCGCCCAACGAACTTGCAAGACACATTACTCTGAGCGAATCCAATCGTCCAAGAACTTAAATCGGCAATTGTAGCAAAGAGGACTATGGAGATCAGGATAAGAGATGCCATACGTGTGGAGAGATAGGGCACATCCATAGGAGATGTCCCTATCGTCAATGCTTCCATTGTAATGAGCTAGGACACATCCAAGCAAATTGCCCTGATCTAAGTCCAGAAGACATTGGGCCTCCAAGAAAATGAAGCTACACAAGCGCAATCTATGGATATATAGACAAAACAGATGAAGACAAAGATCTAGAGCCCACTAAACCTTATTGAGAGGACTAAAATTCCTAGAAGCTTAATCGACATGTAACACAATTGAGAATAAATCCTACTCTTGTACCTATGGTCAATTAAAATAATATGAGTGCACTACTTGAAACATTAAGAGTAGTGTAGCGGATGCATGGTGGGTCTTAACCCAGAGGCCATAAGCCCCATTAGTGCTTGTCTTCCCCAGTTTCTCTCGAGATGAGGACATCTCGATTCCTCTAAGGGGGAGAGGATGTAGCATCCCCCGTGCTTCCCCCGTGCCTTCCCCATGAGAACCCCCCCCCCCCTCCTTTCAAAAGTTTTTTAAATTTTTTTGAAACTTTTTTGCTCTCCCTCTCTCTCCCCCTCCCGTGTGCATGGCGGGGAGAGAGAGTGTGTGTGTGAGTAATATGGAGGGGGGGCATGTAGCCCCCAGGTGGGTGGTGGTGGACAGCCATCTTCTCCCCCTCCCCCACCTTATAAGAATCTCCCCCCCCCCCCTCCCTCCATTTGGACAGTGCCCCCCGGCTACGACTGCAACAGGTAACCCCCCCTCATCCTAGAACACAGTGCCCCCCCCCCCCCGGCTTGTGACATCAACACCCCCTCCCTCGTAAACAACGCCCCCCTGGCCAAGAAGAAGAAGGTGAGGAAGAAGGGGAAGAAGAGGGAGAGAGAGGAGAAGAAGAAGAAGAAGAGGGAGAGAGAGGAGAAAGGAGAAGAAGAAGAAGAAGAAGAGAGAAGGAGAAGAAGAGAAGAAGAGAAGAAGAAGAAGAGGGAGAGAGAAGAAGAAGAAGAAGAAGAAGAAGAAGAAGAAGAAGAAGAAGAAGAAGAAGAAGAAGAAGAGGGAGAGAGAGAGAGAAGAAGAAGAAGAAGAGAAGAAGAAAGAGGAGGAGGAGGAGAAGAAGAGAGAAGAGAGGGAGAGAAGAGAGAGAAGAGAGAGAAGGAGAAGAAGAGAAGAAGAAGAAGAAGGAGGAGGAGGAGGAGGAGGAGAAGAAGAGAGAAGAGAGAGAAGAGGGAGAGAAGAGAGAGAAGGAGAAGAAGAGAAGAAGGAGAAAGAGAAGGAGAAGAAGAAGAGAGAAGAGAGAGAAGAGGGAGAGAAGAGAGAAGGAGAAGAAGAAGAAGAAGAAGGAGAAGGAGAAGAAGAGAGAAGAGAGAGAGAAGGAGAAGAAGGAAGAAGAAGAAGGAGGAGGAGGAGGAGGAGAAGAAGAGAGAAGAGAGAGAAGAGGGAGAGAAGAGAGAGAAGGAGAAGAAGAAGAAGAAGAAGAAGAAGAAGAAGAAGAAGAAGAAGAAGAAGAAGAAGAAGGAGAAGAAGAGAGAAGAGAGAGAAGAGGGAGAGAAGAGAGAGAAGGAGAAGAAGAGAAGAAAAAGAAGAAGAAGAAGGAGAAGAGAGAGAGAGAGAAGGAGATGAAGAGAAGAAGCTTGAGAGTCATGAGAGATGCGGGAGCTACGAGAGCTGACAGAAGCTCAAGGGGGAATTAACACCCCAGTCCCATGGCAGTAAACCAGGTTCTTTTATAAAATTATGATGGATTTTGCATGGTTTTTTGCACACATAAAATAATAGGTTTTACTCACAAGGAATGATAAACGGAAGTTAGATTTCGTTACATGAAATAGTATCTTTCATCTTAGAGGTTTAGTCGCATGATAATTAACAAAGGGTAATAGGCTCCATGTTGAAATTTTCATGCATTGTCATGTATAGAGTTGCATGATGAAACTATATTCAAGCCACATCGCATATATTGAAAAGCAAGAAAAGATAGGGTCGCATTGGAGGTTGCATTGTAATGCATCCTATTACATAGAGGTTCGCTAGCCATCAAACTTGGATCTTGTTCGTAATATCATAGAAAAACATAAGAATGATATAGGTAAAATTCGTTATGTAGATTTATGATAGGAAGTTAAACAAAGTATGGCTTTTAGATTTCATACATAGAATAGGGGTCATGATACCCTTAGGACCCTACATGATATGAAAAGGGTGGAATGCATATCTCAAGGATCTGTTAATGCTTTAAGTGCTCCATGTGGAAGAGTGTTGAGTCTAACAAGAAAAATCTGCATAGTACCGCACTAAGAGAGATGGAAGGCACGCATGCATCTAGACTATATTCTGAAGGCCTAGGTGAAAAGTCTTGCATTGCCAAGTGTGTTAACTTTACTTGGTTAGAGAGAGATGAGTAAAGAACTGGAAGAATAAAAGGCACTTGGATGGGTTGCGGATAAGGCTTGTCCATGGCCTTGGTTGACCAATCAATGCTTTGAGTTAAGACTAAGTTACCACAAAGAAATGCCCAAGGGGAAGAGAGCTTCAAAAGAAGTTAAGAGGTCAAGTATAATTTCCTACGAATTATTTTATCGATCTTGCTGTAGACTATCGCAAATGAATACGTTCCTAGCTTAATAGAAGCTGGTGACCTAACTCTAAATGGATTGTTGACCCAAGTTATGCTTGGTTGTTTGAAAAGGGGTATCTCTAAGTGAATATCAACTGGTTGTGTTGGTAAGAGGAGAGAATCTTACTAAGGATAGGTGGATCATAAGCAAGGTGATTGCTTGATGTGTTTTTGGATGCTAATCCAAGTTGTTTGTGATTGATAATTTCATGGCGGGATCTGTAAGGATAAATTGTCATGGGAACAAAAGGGATGTTTTCCCTAGTAAATGTTATTGGGCTGGTTGCTTCAGCTGTGGATGATTTCCTAAAGGGATAATTAAGGAAGGATGGCGCTAGCTACCCCTGCGAATCGCCAAACCCTAACCAAGGGGGTTATGAATCCGCGCCGAGAATGTGGTTCGAACCCGCCGTGAGAGGTCTCTCCGTGGAAATTACTTGGCGTAGGAGGACGCTTGGGTGCCAAGGGGGGTTCTAGCCATAAATCCCAATGCCTCCGGACCCTACACAAGTGTTCTACATGACTCGAGATGGGATCTCGAGGCCCTGATACTAGTTACAAGGTAGAATCTTGGTAGGATAAACCTTCGGGTTTTTATTTTCGGGATACGAAAGGATTATTTTTGCGGAGGCAGAAAGGGACACTTAATTCTCCTGTATGGGTGGGAGACAAACATTAATCTAAAGATAAGTTAAGGAAGTGTTTGATCTTGTTATCTTGTCTTCGTGTCTGTGCCCTAAATTACGTAAAGGAGCCTGTGATTAACGGGTTAATTAAGAAAGCCACTTTTATGTGTCAAACATAATGTGGTAGGTAATTAGATAACTAAAACAACCCCCGAGGGAAGCGTGGTGGATGTGACCAACGGGTCTATCCTACGGAAGGGTGGTCTCGATTAGCCAAGAGCTTTCCTCAAAGGAAATGTTAACGAGAAATGTTAGGAAAAGTCGAACGATGACCTTAGACAATGTTGGTTAGAACCTTGATTCATACCGTTTTAGGGGACCGGAATGGGACTATGCCCTATGGGCAAAGAGGTCGAGCAATGCATCCCTCTCATTTCCCATTCTCTTTGAACCAAGTGCGGTATGAGTCTGCTTTGGTCCAGTTGTATCCACACAAAGTGGAGCGGCTATCGACTGACGCTAGAAGGCTGTTAGGTGAACCCGACTGCTAGGAACCCGGACTTCAGGTCGATCCTAGTGGGAAAGGCCGAACACTTTCGCTCGGGGCAGACTCGAGAAGACCTAGATCCCAAACCCTATGACATTCCTTGTGAGTGCCAGGCGGAGCTTTCTAGACCCTCTTCCCGATGGGCTACTAAGACGTGTCCCGCCATTTGAGGGGCGGGCACGTTACATCAAGAAATAGACATACATGCAAGCATTTCAAAGATCAAATTATAGTGCATGCTTCTTATAGATACATTGGGTTCTTGTGTTGATTTTCTCAACTTGCCTGAAAGTGTGCCTTTTGTTATTGTACTTGTACTCTTAGCAATCTTTCCTTAAACTAATGTTTTGTGCTCATTAGGATATTGTGTGCATGGCATGTCAATGAAGGGATTGAAATGAATATTGTATAAATGTATAGACTATGAAGTTTTCCTTAATACAATAATTTGCGACATATTGCTCAACTTTTATTTTACGCTCAAAAAGGTTGCTCGAAAAAAGGGAGTGCTCATCCTTAACAAGGTGAGCCACCACAAATACAACTGCCCAAACCTTATACTATGAGCTCTCCATCAAATTGTCTACTAGCAAAGCTTCCATGGTCTTCTTGAAGCACACACTCAATTTCATGTTTGCACACACATCGTTGAAGAAGATAATCCTGCCCTAGTCGATAAAGTTGTCTTGCAATCATCTAGTAGGTTTGAGTCTTTATCCACAAGTGACTAAGGTGATCCTTCTTAATTGCACATTGAGATAGTCCATTTTTTTTAATATGAACAATCTCATTATTCCAATGAGTAAGATTAGACTTGATTAGTAAGGCCTCTTGTTGCAATCCAAAAAAGTGAGCATTTGGTAAGTTATCAACCATGCTAGTTGTCTTTTCTCCACTTTTTAGTCATTCAAGACATGTGATTGGCCATTTAGTACTACTTTACCTTGCCACAACCACAAAATAATAAAACTCGAGCAAAAGCAATAGCCATCTACCAATTTGGCATATTGCATATGGCTTGTTTACAAGATCAAATAGAGCTTGATGATCAACAAAGAATATAAAGTGTGTGACAAAAAAAAAGTATCAAAACTTCTTAAAACCTTTTCATTCAATGGTGGAATAATTCATCTTGGTCTCTATGAGTTTTTTGCTTGAAAAGCTCACTGGAAAGTTCATCTTATGTTCATCAAGTTGGCACAATACAACTCCAATGGCAATTTTGGATGCATCAATATGTACATGGAATGTAAGTATCCAATTTGGGCCTCACAAAATGGATGAAAAAACAACATCATTCTTCAAGATCTCATTGATTTCCTAACATTCAGTAATCCACTCCCATACAACAAAAAGCTTAAAAAGTGGTTTGACAATAGAAGCATAATTCAAAACAAAGAGGTGATAATAGCTAGTTTCTCAAGAAGACATTGAATGCCCTTTAGATTAGTGGGAGGTTGTGGAAGATCCACAATAGCCTTGACCTTGGTTGTATCAATTGCAATGCCATCCTTGGACATAACATCTCCTAGAATAATGCCACAATTTACCCCCCAAATTGGCATTTCAATGGATTTAGGGATAGTTGATCTTTCAAAGACAATGTGAATCTTGGCTAGGTATTTTTTCCAACTAGTATCAACACATAGATCATCTAAATTATCTAGCAACTTATACACCATGTTCTTAAGATAATGCACATCAATCATTAAAAGATGGCGGGTGCATCTTTCAACCCAAATGGTGTGGCAATGTAAATAAAGATGCTCCACTTAGTGGAAAAAGTAATCTTATGCCTATCATTTGAGTGAACTTAAACCTAATTATATCCAAATAATCCATCCAAGAAGTTGTAAGCCTCCTTCCTGGTGGCAACTCTCTCAATCATATAATATGTGCGTAGCAATAGATAATGATATTGTTTGGTTGCTACATTACCCTTCCTTGTAGTTGATGCCTCCTTTGATTTTTCCATTTTTCTTAAGTACCACAACAATGGATGATACCCAATCAATATACTCAATTTTATAAATGAATCATATTTTTTGAAATTTTTTGAGTCCCTCCTCCACACGTTGAGCATAGTGATGATCCATAGGATAATGCCTCTACTGACAAGTTTGGTGCCTAGCCATAAGGGAATAGTATGTACCTAAGGTAGTACTCCTTTGAAATCTATATAATTCCAAGTAAACATGTTGTAGAACTCCTTGAGTAACCAAACGAGTGCCTCTTCATCTTCCTTACTCATATCCTTAGCAAATACATATTGATTTAGGCACTTTCCCCTCCTTAATATTAGCAAGGTCTATTTTCTTTACTTTAATTGGGCCCTCAATGGGTTTGCCAGTTGCACCCTATTGTTTGGCACCTAGCATGATGACAATTTTATGTCCTTTCTTGAACTTAATTTACTTTGATAACTTGCATCAAATTCAAGAGTCTCTTGAGCTTTGTTGAGATGCTTCCATTTGAAATAAATTGGAAAATTCATGTTTGAGCATGGAGTAGGGATAGGCTGAGGGATTTCAAGATCTGAGCTAAAACTAGCATTTGACTTCAAGTTTGACTCCTCTGACAATGGTGAAGTATCAATGGGTAGGACTTCTAAAGGTCTAGTAGTGAGCAGGTCAAGGTTGGAAGTTGCATCAAGAGTGTGTATCTCTAATTGATTATAATCCATGGCTTTCAAGTACTCCAACCATTTGAACTCTAACATGATGTAAACAACCTTGTATCAATGACTAGTGAGTCGTTTCAAAATTTTTTGGCCAACTGTGATTTTCTCAATTGTTCTTCCATCAAATTCATGGTCCTCATGAGAATCTATATCACTTTTATACTTTGTTATTAAACTCAATACCATCCTTTGTATCAAATTATTCAAGTGGTGCCATGGAGCCAAATAGGTCATTTTGATAATTGAACAAGACTTGATGTAACTCTATCCAATGCCATGTGGGGGTACTCAAGATATCTTCAAAGGTGGTTAGATTGGCTTCACTCATGTTCTTAAAGGCTTGTCTACAAAGTGAGAGGACTTTGCAGAGTTCAAGCCTATTTATGGGTGCAAGAAAGCCTTTTTTCTTAGATATTCTTAAGAGACCATTATTTATCATCGAAAATTGAACAAAAGAAAGTTATTTTGCACTATTGAAAATATTAACTAGGTCTTTCCACTAGGGGGGATTGACTCATATTTTGGCCTTGTAAAAAATTCCACCTCAGTATAGAGAGAGGTAATTTGAATATCATTAAAAATGACAAAAATTCAATTCTTTTAAAACTTTCTCCTCTTTTTCAAAATACAAAAATTACTTGTAGCCCTTAAGTTTTCAATTAGTCCTAATTAAGAATCTACTTGGAAATAAGTGCAAGATCCTTAGAATTTGACCACTTGTATCTAGATTTATCAGGATTAATAATGCAGTTTTTTTTTTTCAAAAGATGAGTGAAAAGACTATTAATGGCATAGTTTATTTTTTTCAAAAGATGAGTGAAAAGACTATGTGAATTCAACCTTGAGTTGTGCTCACTATGTTATGTTTTAAAACATTCCATGTATTCTCTCTCATTTTTTGGAAGCAACATCACAAATAGGGATGTTTGGAGCCAAATCATTATCACAAACAAAGGTGGTTGGGGTGGAATCAACAAGGATGAAACTAACATCACAAATGGAGATGACTAGGGTGGAATCAACATCATAAATGGATATGGTGGTGCCAAAATAATCATCAAAAAGATATATTAGATAGGCATATCACCTCCATGTTTAGCTTGATCACATGATTATGAGCCATTACATAAGAAAAACAAACCATATCTCATATCTTCTATATCTATAAAATTGTATAAGTCACAAGGAAAGTGGAATATACATTTATGGACTAATGGGAAATTTTATCCAAAAGATCCTTTACATAACTCCACGTCTCCATTCAAGGATATTACATCCTTAGTAGTAAGCTGTTTTGGAGATGGTTATAAGGGCCTCTTTGGATATACATAACATTTGGATGCCATTGGCAATGCTCATAAGTTAGAAAGAGATTTGTTAGAGAAGAAGAATTTCTCTTTGAGGCTAACAATAGATCAATGTAAACACAAACTACTCCAAAACAAGGAGACTATTTTAGAGTTGAAGAAACAAAGACATCAATTGAGGTGTAAAGAAACAGTAGTGGGGGTTCGCAACTAGTGTAAGAAACTTCAAACTATTCAAGATATGAAGTTACAAAGCAGTGGCACTAAGAAAATGATGCATGCACTAAAGTAAGTAAGATCTTTATAATCTCATATCTTTTACATCCAAGAAACTGTGTAAGTCACAAAAGGAAAGCCAAATATAGATCTATAGAATGAAATTTAACACCTCTATTTAGGGATATTACATCCTTAGTAATCCTTTTTAGATATGGTTATAATGGTCTCTTTGGATACATACAACAATTGGATCGATCCATTAGTAATGTAACAATATTGGGAGCTTGCAAATGGTGCAAGAAAATTTGTAATATTCAATATATGAGGCTAGAAAGCAATGGCATTCAAAAATGAATACATGTACTAAAGTAAGTAAGCTCTTTGTTACTTCTTTCTCTGTCTCATAAAGTATTTGTGAAGTATTTTATTATAATTAGACATTTTTATTCTAAATATAAAGATATCCTAGAACCCAATGAAGAAAAGGATTCAAGCATGGAGATATCAATTGCACACATTGAAATTCTTCTCAAGGAAGCTATCAAAGTGATTCTGAAGGATCCAAATTATCAAAAGTTTACAAAAAAGGAGATTAAGATCTTCTTAAAAGGAAACCAACTTAACTCAAGCCATATGCAAGCCTTTTTGGATAAGATAAGTATATCTAGCAAGGATACATAGCTATTTATAAATCCATTCAATCAAAGAGATGAAGTAATCTAGGCTAGACTGATCAATATCGTCAAAACCAACATCATTCAAAAGAATGTGAAAACAAATGAATGGTTAAGTTCTATAGGTCATCCTAAGAGCTCCATTTCATACCAAAGATACATACTATGGAGTAACAAGGGAGGTGATGGTGTATAACAAATATAGAGCAATATATTTTACAACTTGGAGGCCTTACAGTCACACTGTGTTCAATTTTTTGAGGCAACTCTAGATAAATGTTGTGATGTACCCTCCTTTGATTAGGTGACAAGTAATGTAAAAAGGCAACCCATACGTACCTCAAAGATCTAGATTTTAGAGCAATTTTAGATATTGCCTTGTCTAGAGGCCATAACTACACAATGCATGGTCTATGTAGAATCATTGAGAAAATACTTTTCCTCCATATATATATTTTACCTAGACAATGCAACCTAGGTCTATGCAAGTTCAAGAAATTCCAACATTTGAGAAAGCATTATTATACCTTGGTTTACAAGGTGGAAACATGAAGATTGAAAAGGATGAAGGGTAATCAAGACATTCCAAAGAAACTTTCCATTGGAGGTGTAAAAGCATGAAGATTTGAGAAAGCATTATTATACCTCGGTTTACAAGGTGGAAACATGAAGATTGAAAAGGATGAGGGGTACTCAAGACATGCCAAAGAAACTTTCCATTGGAGGTGTAAAAGCATGAAGATTTGTGACATATGGGTGTGGAACTCACATGGTTATTAGGCCTTTGAAATAGCATTCGAAGAGTTTAAAAACTCAATGGTTAGTGCATGTATAGATCAACACATTATCCACTCCGTGGTACATTGTCTTCATAATGTTTGATAAAGCTTGCCCATAAAGCTAATAGAAAAGATTCATTAAGAACATTTGAAATTTTCAAAGTAGTACAACATTTGGAAAGACAAAGAAAAAAGAAAAGCATAGTAATGAAACATACTATGTGGTTGACAAACTAGACAATGACAATGAAAGAAAGTTTGGGTACCTAGAAATAATAATTTCTCATAAGCCCATACACAATGAAATAAATACTTGAGGAGTTCTAGAGAAAAATCTTGGCATAAAGGAATACTTGTCAATTTTTTAAATCATCTTTACATAATATAGTACATCTCTTTTTTTCAATACTATTTCTAAGTAAAGTGACAATGAATGCTCAAAGCTCACTCCTCTTCTCATGGACTCTTTAAAGATGGCCCAGCTTCATCATGTAATTGTTGCACTAGTTATTTTAAAAATTAATTATCAATTTTGAGCGTCATCTAGTACTCCTATTAGCATATTTGATATGTATGTATGGGAACTAGGTCTAAGAGGATGGATAAACATATGGATGGACAAGGATGAATGAGGTGGTAATCGAAGAGGTCACACATAGATGAAATGCATCTCCTAAGCAAAGAGAGGGAAGAGTAGCAAGCTAAAAAGATATAAATTCATGTACTTGCTTGATTATAATTCATTCATTCTTCTTGCATACATTCTTACTATGAATGGCTCTCTCTCATACCATCTGTAATTTGTTCATGTGGTATTAGAGCCACCTCCTCAAGACTTCCGAGGATAGGAGACACCCATAGCTACTCATAAAGTTCAAGAAGTTTAAGATTAACACTCAAGTATTCTCTCAATATATATTCTCTATCCAGTTCTTTGCTCTATTAGGTTACGTTTATCGAAGCAAGGGGGCTAGTTGTAGCAAGCATAGACCCTATTTAAGGGTGTAGCTTGAAGAGAAACAGAGGGGCTAGCTTGAAGAGAGACAGAGGGGCTATTTGGTACAAAAGCAAGGGATTTCTTCCTGTCAAATATCAAAGAGAGGAGGAGTAGAGAAAAATGAGAGCATGGAGTTCTAGAGCACATCAATTCTTCTTTATTTTCCTTATTCTCTCTAAAGCTTAAGACCTTAGTCTTAATAAACCCCTTTTTTCATTTTCTCTCCCTAAATCAATTCAATCTGAACCCCATTCACACCTCATCATTCAAATTAGTTTCTTCTTGGAAGGACAATTCACACTGCTATTTTTCTTTTTTCCCAATCAATCACAACTCTTATTCACAATGTATATGGAATTATTTATCAAAAGGATAGTTCACACTCTTAAAAGGCTCAAATCAGATGTTGTAAAAGCATAAAGGATTTGTTATTATATGTGAATTCAACTAAAACTCTTTGTAACTTTCACAAAATATATTATAAAAAGTTAGACACTATTGGGTATTTATTTATAAGCCTAATAAGACCTCTCCATCATGTCAATTCAAGATATCATTGATAAATTTATGAGATTTGGATTTCATACCTAGCAATCAAAAATGATGTATCTTCTTATGTAGAAGAGCTTATGGGGTATTATCATTGGGAGAGGCAGAACAAGTTTGGGACAAGAATATGAAGAAAACAATGAGAAAGCATTGGGATACATAGCAGTAGGCTTAGGTGATGAATGCATATACCACATTGATGGTATTTCAAGTGCAACGTTAGCATGCGAGGAGTTCAACAAAGTTTTCGACATCAAATAGAAGCACTCTAAGGTGAAACTACTAATGCAACTTTATAACCTAAAGTTCAACCCAAAATAAGATCTCACAAATCATTTGAACAAATATATAAGGGCATTAAATAACAACTAGCTGTTCTAAAAAGAACACTAGATGAAGATGAGGCCAAAGCTATTTTATTAGCAAGTTGTGATGTATATAGTCATAAAAATCTACTTGAAGCATTATCTAATATGGAAGATCTGAAGGTGCATGACATTGAGGCATCCTAACTAGAGAGAGAAAGAAAAATTAAATCCATGGGGAGAATTTCAACCACTACTCATGACAATGTCTTCATTATTACAAGAAAATCAAGCCTCAAATGCAATCATTGTGGATTAACTAATCATGAAGAAAAGATTTGCAAAAACAAAGGTAAACATCAATGTGTGATCCATAAATGCTTTGGACATTTTGAGAGAGTTTGCTATTCCAACTAAGAAAACTATGCAAACAAGTTGCTTCAAAATCATGATGAATACAATGATGTATCTCCATCCAATGGATACCTATTTTAGATTATCCTACAATTATAATGTCCACCATTGGCACCAATGATGTAACCAAGGGGACAACTTTCCAGAATCAATCTAGAGTTATTTGCTTATATCATGATCATGTTGCAGCACACTTATGAGTATGATAGGGGACTTAGGTGAGAATTCTATTTTGAAATCACATCCCTAATGATGATGGAAATTGGCAATGACCAACAACACATCAAGGAGGGTTTGTTAGCATTTTTTATGCATATGTACGGGAACTAGGTCTAAGAGGATGGGTGTCTATGTGGATGGATAAGGATGGATAAGGTGGCACTCAAAGAGGTCACACACAAATGGATGGAATGCATCCCATAAGCAAAGAGAGGGAAGAGCAGCAAGCTAAAAAGCTATAAATTCATGCACTTGCTCAACTATTATTCATTCATCTTTTTTGCATACATTCTTATCTATGGATGGGTCTCTCTCATACCCTCTGTAATTTGTTCGACCCCAAGATACAGTCCTTACCTAAACCTCCAGTTCATTTGTTAGCTACACAACAAATGAATCCATCCTCATATATTACAAGCTAAAAAATAGAAAATATACCTAGTGAACTAACGCAAAACTCTTATGGAAATAAATATGGTATCCAAATGAATGTAGGTTATAAAACAAACAATTTGATTTGATTTGAAACTAACAACTTCCCACTCCATATCTAAATGTTTGATTGGCCAATTTACAAAGACTTTAGAGTCAAGTTCTTCATTAATCTACCTAAGTAA
>NW_028229711.1:0-95000 GCF_053477565.2 Lygodium microphyllum | reverse complement strand
TAAAGTTTAGTTTGGGTCATGGGAGTCTTCTACCACCACTATGGATGCATTGCACATTCTATGTGCATAGATGAGATTATTTCAAGGCTCTCATCATTTTTAAGGGCTCCTATTGTTGCCACTTAACATTGGTCATGAGGTCTTGTGTTGCATTTTTCTCAATTCTACTTCTTCTCAAATGAGGATCTTGGTAGAATCCTACACTTTTCTTATCCCTACTCCTTTCTATATGGAGTTTATCAATCTTGATGGCTTCATCTAGCATGTCATTAGTGCTCGATTGATTTAGAACCAAATTTTTTGGCATAATTTCATAGATCTTTGTATCCTATATTCCCTTGATTATTTGGAATTCTTTTGAGTAAACTCCTAACTTTGGAGACATAATCCTCATACTTTCCTCTTCTTATTACTCTGACTTCACTAGGCAAAAGATAATGTTGTGTCCATATCTAGCTTTAGCTAATTGCTCTATGAAGTTGTCTTTAAATATAAGGAGTGAGGATTTCTCAATGGTGTCAAGCCCCATGAACCAAGTTCTACCATTCTCTCCTAAGCATCATCCAAGCGCATGTGCTTGCTTTACATCACATGTGAGATTGTTAACTTCATAGAATTATTCAAATTATTCATCAAAGATACATCAATCATCCTCATGTCTATATTTCTAGTTGCTTGGACACAATGGGAACCTTTTCTTAGTCTCTTGTTCCTAGTGTGTTCCATATTCCTATCAATAAGGTCTTAGCTATGTGCTTTCAAACTTGGAGCATATCTATATAGCCAAAGATTCATCTTTGTACAAGATCCGTATAGTGAGTCTTGAGATAACCTTGTAGCTCCTACATTCAACAACTAATGTCATCCATTTCCATTGACATGCTAGCAAGTTGCTACATTGTATCATTATTGATATCTACCAACCTATTGTGAATTCTAGCTCCTTGGTTCTTCAACTCTATGAGCTTTTGCTCCATATCCTTAGATATCATGTTTGCAATATCAAATGTTGTGGTATTGTTGAAAGCATTCATAAATGCTTCAAAGTCATTTGAGAGATCCCTCAAATGTCCAGATCTGCCCATGGTGCTCTATGGGACACCTATGACTTCTTCATTGATTGGTTCAATGACTTAGTGAATCAATTCCGAAATTTAGGTATTCTCAATATCAAGTGTCGCTATTGGAATGATAGAGACAAGGCTTCCTCTTTGTTGCTATCATAAGGCTAGGGCTAGGGTTAGGGCTTCTTGTGGGAGTCAAGACATCAAGACCACTCCTCAACCACATACACTTCCATGTCTTTCTATGCTCCTCATAAGCTAAATAGATTGTGACAAGCTCGGTCCTTAAAGGTTTAGGTTTAGGCTTTTCCTTTTGTTTGGATGGTTTTTGTTAAGTTATTTGATTTTTTTCTTTTTATTTTCCCTTAGTGAATGGTCTATTCTAACTGAATTGTTATGAAAAAGAATATGTTTTCCTTATAATGATACCCTATGTATAATGGTGATCTTGTGCTCAAACAAATTTTCCCTCTTTGAAAACCAAGTTGTGGGTGCTCTTGTGCTCAATGCCTACATAAGACAATGCACTTAGGGCTATGGACCTAATTGATGTTAGATCCTCAAGAATGTGTTATTAGTCTATGGGATAGATGAGTGAGTAGTCTCACTTCAGTCTAAGGGATATTGGTCTTGGATTACATGGTCCTTAAGGTACATTATGGTGAGTGGCATGGGTGCAGTGGTGCAATACTATTGGTGATCTTATGGTGATGACCTAGGATGTTCAGACATTAAGTGGGCTATGTGATGTGAGGACTTGTGATTGTGTTAACTTAACGTGTGATGTGATTGATACTATGAGAGTAGTTCTAACATAATCTAGGACTTATGATCTAGCCTAGAGACTTGTAAGGGTCCCAACCGAAGTAAGGAGGCATCACCCTAGCTTCCTACATGATAAGGGTTGGCTATGTGCTAACTTGTAAACCCTAGGCTCCTAGTCAAGATTATTATGAATCCTAAAGTCTTGTGGTCCTAAAGTTCCTAGGTTACAATCTAAGTCTATCTAGAGTGGTGGGCTAAGGGATGAGTGTTCTATGTGGAGGTGTAGTATACACCTAAGTCTATCTAGAGTGGTGGGCTAAGGAATGAGTGTTGTATGTGGAGGTGTGGTCATAAACCTAGTTGCAAAGGTTGGGCCTAGGTGGAGTATGGGTTGCCTAAGGTTGTGTGCCTAGATCGATCCTAGATGAACGTGCCTAAATTAATGTGTGGGTGTTGAGTACCTCTTATCTAGGATTGTGCTAGGATAATGTGGTATCCAAGTTGTTTTGGTGTTTACTCATGTCATTAAGAGTATGGTTATGCCTATGTTAGTGTGGAAAGGGGTGTGCACATTTTGCCTCCTAACATCATGTGTGATCTACACTTCTAGATGCAAGTGCATAGGTTATGCATATGTTAGTGTGAAAAGGGGTGTGCACATGTTGCCTCTCCTAACATCATCTATGATCTACACTTTCAGATGCAAATGTACATGTTAGGCCTAATCTATGCATATGCAAATGCTATGACTTGTGCCTTAAAGGTTTCTAATCCTTGCATGGGGATGGTTTCTATATTCATGAGTGTACAATCCTTCCCCATGCATACGAGTGTTTGGAAAGGACTATAAAGGGGCATGTGTGCAAGTGTGCCTAAGAATGTGTGCAACAATACCTAACCTATGCATGTATGAAAGAAACCTTTCCTAACATTATAAAATCCTCTCTTGTGTCCTATGTGGATGTTCAACTCGGGGGGGCAGGGGATGTCACTATATGTAAAACTTTCTATGCTGGGTGCGTTCAAGGCCTATTTATAAACATTCTTATCTATAAATTTTCCTTGAATAAAACAACCCTTTTTTATTCAATCTATAAATAGCCATGTTATTTTACACCCTTTTGTATGTATAAAAATGGTATTTTAAAAATCCCTTATTCTGAAACCACATGGTATATACATATATCCATGAGTGACCCCCCGCCCCCAATTGTTCAACCATCAATTATTTTAGAAATTCTAAAAGCTCCATAAAATCTAGGGGCAATTTTGATATTAGGATTTTTCTCAACATTTTGTTTTTCAATTTTCATCCAAAAACAAAGTTGGCTTTCTTAAATTTCATTTCTTGTCCTTTCAAATCTATAAGATGCATGGCTTTAGCAAGCATCTCTTTTACTTGTTCAAAAATAGTAAAAAATCTTGAACTAGACCATCAATGTTAGCATATTTGATGAGTCGGCATGTGAACTATGTTTATGACAATGGATGGATAAGGATAGATGAGGTGGCAATCACAAAGGTCACACACAAGTGGATAGAATGTATCCCATAAGCAAAAAGAGGGAATAGCAGCATAGTTAAAAAGCTATAAAACAATGTACTAGCTTCACTATCAATTCATTCAATACTATTTTGGTGGCATCATGCTTTTCCACTTGTATTTCTTCTTTCCCCCATAGTTGATCTTCATTTTCTAACTTAAATCATGTTTTGCAACATGGTATCAAAGCCTCTTTCCTTGAGGCTATGAGGTAGAATGGCATCCATAGCTACGCAAGTTTGAAGGAGTTCAATACAAGGAGGAGATGCTTCTCAGGAAGCTCAAGGGTCGAGCAAGGTATAAGGAGACAATCTTTTCTAGGTCCAACATCACATTTCCTTTGAAGTTTTTTGTGGCTACCATTGAAGATTGTAACTATTAGAAGGATCCTCTAGGTATATTTTGCTAGTACTTTGTATTCATTATCATTAAGCAAGGGAATAACTTAAGTCCCCCTACTTAAGGGTTGTGCTTAAGCCCCTAGCTCAAGGGGGTTGCTTGGAGAAGGAGGGAGCCTACTTATTAGTGAAGTAGGGGGCCTAGTCCCTATGACAGAGATAGACAAGTGAAGAGGAAGAAAAGAGAGAAAGCTGCTAATTGGAGCTCATAATCAATCACCCTATTGTCAAAAGACATTCTCCATAGATACGTCATGGCATCAACATCCTTAAGGCTAGCGTTAATTAGGCAATGGCAGTGTAGCTCGATGGCTTGTTTTTCAAGAAGATAAGGTTTCTTTTAAAACCTTTTAATAAGAGCTAAGGTTTAAATAACCCCTTACTAAAAAACCCCTTTCACACTACACCTTCTCAAACTAGCTTATCTTAAGTCCTCTTCACACTAGTTGTTGTTCTATACTTGTTCAAGTCACAAAAAGGTAATTCACACATGTAAGAGGTCAAAGGTTGGCATTTTAAAAATGAAAATGGAGATTATTGTATGTGGGTTTTATTGAAAATCTTTGTAATTACCACAAAATATATTGTACAGAGTTAGACATTATTGGTCATTTGTTTATAAACCCAAAATCTTTGTAATTACCACAAAATATATTGTACAGAGTTAGACATTATTGGTCATTTGTTTATAAACCCAATAAGACCTCTCCATCATGTCAACTCAAGATGTCATTGATAAATTTACGGGATTTGGGTTCCACACTTGGCAATCAAAAATGATGTATCTTCTTATGTGGAATAGCTTATGAGGCATTATCATTGGAATTTGAGAGAGGCACAATAAGTTTGGGAGAAGAATATGAAGAAAACAATGAGAAAGCATTGGGATACATAATAGCAGACTTAGGTGATGAATGCATACATCACATTGATGTATTCCAAGTGCAAAGTTAGCATGGGAGGACCTCGACAAAGTCTTCAACCCTAAATCCAAGAATTCTAAGATGAAGCTACTAATGCAAATTTATAACCTATAGTTCAACCCAAAGGAAGATCTCACAAGTCACCTGAATAAATATGAATGCATTAAACAACAATTGGCTAATATTCTGAAAAGAACACTAGATGAAGATGTGGCCAAGGCTATTTTATTACCAAGCTATGATTTAGATAGTTATCAAAATCTAGTTTAAAATTGTCTAATATGGAAGGCATGAAGCTAACAATATTGAGGCATCCTTATATATATATATATATATATATCCACTATGAACACTTCAACCACTCCTCGAAAATTCAATCATTGTGGACTAACTAATCATGAAGAAAAGAATTGTAGAAATAAAGATAAACATCAATGCACAATCCATAGACACAAGTTTGGTCATTTCGAAAGGGAGTGCTACTCCAACCAAGCAAACTATGCAAACAAGTCACTTGAAAATCATGATGAATCCAATTATTTAGCTCCATCTAATGGATACCTATTCTAAATCCTACAATTGTAATGTCCACCTTTGGCACCAATGATGTAGCCAAGGGGACAATAGCCCAAATCAATCCAAAGCTATTTGCTTACATCCTATTTTTTGTCACACCACATACTTATGACATGATAGAGGACTCAAGGGGGAAATATTATTTTGTAATCACATCCCTAATGATAGTGTCAATCGGTAATGAGATTGACCATGCATCAAGGAGGTCTGTGAGCATATTTGATGCATAGGCATGTAAACTATGTTTATGAAAGTGGATGGATAAGGATAGATGAGATTATAGTCACAAAGGTCACACACAAGTGGATAGAATACATCCCATAAGCAAAGAGAGGGAAGAGTAGCACAGTTGAAAAGCTATAAAGCAATGTACTAGCTTCGCTATCAATTCATTCAAGACTATTTTTGTGGTATCATGCTTCTCTACTTATTTTTCTTCTTTCTCCCATAGTTGATCTTCATTTTTTAGCTTGAACCATATTTTGCAATAATCAATACTTGGAATATGATTAGATAAGTAAAATGCAAGACTAGGTATTCTTCTATCAAAAAAAAATTGAAGTAGAAGAATGTAAGTGTTAGCTATGCAAGTTGTGAAATATTATATGCAAGGAAGAAGACATGAATTGTGCTTTTAGTCCTTCAATTTCACCGTTAGTTTCATGCTACAAAGTGGAACACGTGGCAAATCTAGCAAATCAAATCTCAATCATAAACAACTTTATGGCACACATAATAGAACTTAGTGGAAAAATCTAACAAATCAAACATCTCAACTATTAAATACAAACAATATTATAATACATAAGAGGATTTGAATAACTCAATAGATTGAGAAAGACAAGAGAAAAGCACACGATTGGGTCCAACCTCCCCTATGGCAAAAGCCATGGTTTACCATCCTTAATTATATATTATAGTTTTATATGGATATATGCATTCATATCTTACATATAATTACAAAGAAAATACAAATATCAATTGAAATACAGAGTTTTAAGAGTCAAGAGGTATCCTGTAACACATTGTAGTTGTTGTAGAAAATTCTATACTCTGAATCTTGACGTTTTGACATCACCATCATGTCTGGAGAGTGCCAAAACCCCCAAATGACTCTTGAAGCTTTGAATTTCAATTCCGGATGAGGAAGAAACGAAAAAACTCAGTTTTCATCCTCTTTTCCTGTTTTGCACACAATCATGTTACTTTTATAAAGAAAACTAAAAAAGCCTTCTAAACTTAACCACATTAAGAAAATAGCAAGGTATTCCATAAAGAAAGCTTATTTCAATAAAAGCATATCTTAAATCTCATATTTTAAAATAATGTATATTAAAAATAAATAAATTAATAGTACTAAGAACAATGATCTAATTATTACTAAAGATCAACTGAAGCATTCACAATTGCTTATAAATAAAATAAACAAACAATAGTGATTATCTAGCAGTCTTCAGCACAAATCAACTTCTCACACAAGGAATCCACCTTATGTATGAGCTGCGGAAAATACATATAGTTTTACGGAATCCACCGAAAAACCTTACGGAATCCACCGTGGAATATGCCTCCTGGCATCATTTCAAGATAAGATAATAAACTGAAGTCATTTATAGTCCCAAATTAGCAAACAAGGTAACATTAAAGTTATTGCAAAAACTAGAATCACGATCATAAATAATACCTTTAGTTAAACCATGATGCACAAAAATGGTTTTGAAAAATACATTAGTAGCTTGAGGGGTAATATTACTTACAAAGAAGAAAATAGTCTTGTTCACCAAAATAACCAACAATGGTCGATATCATATTTTATTGAGAAGGGGTAGTTGAAAAACAAGTAATTGAATCCATAGATAATTATTCCCAAGGTAAATAAGGATTAGAAGAGACATAAGTAAGCCATACTATTTTCCATGATTTCAAAAGATAGATTTACATTTTGATAGATTTGGTATTCAAAAACAAAGGTAGCAACTTCTTTATCTATATACTGCCAATGAAGATTTTCCTAAAGATTTTGAAGAGTCCAAATAATACATTGATTGCCTATATGATGAGGGTTATGGACTTCTTGAAGAGGAAGAGAAAAGAAGAGATGAGTTACACAAAGGTATTTTCAAAGAAAAGAAAACTATCAACGTAGGTAAAATCATCAACATGAATCCAATTATTGCAAGAAATATGAAGAAGAATCATGAAAATCAAGATCATTTAAATAACTATCTTTGCTTGAACCCAATAAAGTAGAAGAAATGACAAAAGTATTATATCCGGAAGGGTGATGACTCATAGTATCATTGAGAACATTCTAACAGTCAAGTTGATATTGGTTGAATGGATGAAAAGATTAAGCAAAAGAAGGCCATTAGATATTATATTCAGAATCTTGAGGTTGGGTAAGGAGATGTTTCAAAATTTGTTGATCAATGTTAATCATGATCCCATATATGGTTTCCACATGCATAATGGATGAACAATAGTGAAATGTTTCATTATCATAAGTACTATACAAGTTTACACTTACAACTTGAAAAGGCAATTAGATGTGAGTTTTTGCATTTAAAAAATACCAAATTCAAAATCATTTGCATTAGTAACAATTAAAACGAAAAACAAATTCATTTGCTAAAAGAGATAATTAACTAAAATGAAGGAATTGCAAAATAGGTAATTGGGTGAGTGTATGCTTTAAAAAATAAATTTATTTCTTAAAATAAAGCAACACTGCCAAGTTTTTAAATAGGGAGTAGAGGTTCCTTTCTCAAGCAACATTGTCAAAGGTAAAGCAATCAAAGAGAAATTACATTTGTTTTCTCTTTACTTTCCTTTCCTCAACTCTACATGGCCTAGCTTATCAAAAGTAATCATAATCAAAGTACTCCCCATGGTGCATCTTAATCCAAGTGTTAGTTATCGATCTTATATAAGGTGTAGAAAGAACGAATCACATCGTGTATGTGAAATGTATATTGTCTACACTATCTAGGGTGTAGGTTCTTGGATACATTTGTGCAAAGCACAATGAAAAATTTATTATTCAAGGAGATGGCATAGGCAGGAGATAAGCAAACGATATGCATACCATACAAAGGGGAGGAGCTAGCCTTCCTCCCTGTTGTATTGCACACATATTACTAGTCCCCTACTTACACCCTTAGCTTGAGTAGCCTTACATCATCACTTTTTGCATCAAAAAACTTGCATCCTAGATGGTGCTTGCAATTTTTATTTGAGGCATGCAACATGGTTCATCCACCATACAAATTTTCATAAGATTGATTATGATAAGATACATTGTTTGCATTTAAAAGAGGTAATATTGGTTTAACAGGACATCTTACATTCTGCACACATTTATTAATTTTTTGTGCCCTAGTGCTATGACTTTTGTAATGCATGCTCATTGAAAAGATGTGATGTCCATTCACCACAATATGTAGATCCCTTAAAGGACAACTAAACTTGGATCATCTGTTTACTAAAACTATATTATGCTAGCATAGAATAATTGAGCCTTTTAACTTTAGGCTTCCAACTATTACTTGTAGTTGTGGAGAACCTTATCATTGTAATTATCCATTTGAGCCTTTTGATTCATTCATTACATAGTCAAGTTAACATTTTTATCAAAGAATGACTACATCGTGACATATTGCACTAGCAAAGAACAATGACAACAACATGATCAAAATAGATATCTTGATTATCAAAGAAATGAAAAGAAACAAAGGTTTTATTCTTGAGATAGTCAATGTTAAACCCTCAAATTGAAACGACGTTTCTTTGAGCTTCCAATGCATACTACAAAAGAAATATTTTATGCCATTTATAAAACCTTCAAGAACTTTAAAAATAAGTTTACAAATATCATTGAGGATTGTGGAAGACCTCATCTCCCTACACCTTTTTAACTAGTTGTTCACGTAATATTGAGTATACTAGAGAGTATTTTTTAAAGGATATGATACTGACAATAGTAGTGAACACTTTCAAAGTGCATATGATCCTTTTAAGTGTATATTATCTTTCTCCTATGCAAGCTATCTTATTTGGCTTTCAAAGCCATAAAATTAGTTTTTTTGTGATAATTGGAGCCACTTAGAGAAGAACACAAAACTATGGTTAGAATACTAAATATTTAAATTATCACATCATTACTTGAGATGGGGTACTTCCTAGAAGTTGCATGATTCAAGTTTGACAATGTGCCACAACTTTTGTAAATGGGAATTTTATTGCTCACCACAATTTTTGGTCCCATCAATATTTCAGAGTTCTTATGATATTATCATATGATAGTGGGGATAGATAAAAGATGTGGATGTAGTCAAATGTGGGATAACAATTGTGAATAAGATTCAAATAGATCATTAACAGATAGATGTGAGTAAGTTTTAATCTGATATAACACATGATGGAAGGGGGATGTGTCAAAAGATGAGTTAAAAGAGGATGACTCAATGTCCTCATGGCGATATTTCCTTATCCATTCCCTACATGCCAAATTGTTATTCATTAATCACATTTACAACCTATAAATCAATTAATGCAATTTTATATATACATGATTTATGAATTATGTTGTCATTCACATGCTACACATGATGACATCTTTGTAGAAGATAATATGAGAGGATTTTGGTGTAAATATATCATCATTTGTATGATTACCAATGTATGCAATCTATCATAGCATATACATGTGCTACACCTTTATAGAAAGAAAATAAGAGAACTTTCCAAATATGAGAACTACAAGAAAGTTGAAGAAGAAAATAATTTGGAACATTTGAAAGTTTACTCTAGAAAGGGCAAATCTCATTGGAATTGGAACCTAGTGTGAAGGGTCTCCCAAAATTTTCTAAAACATTGAGTTTTTTGCAAACAAATTATGAAAAAAATCACAAAAATCCATTCTAATTCCATATACATATCACTTTTTAAATTGCCATGTTTTAAAAAACACATGCTTGCCAAGCTACATAAAATGTTGCATTGTTGCAGTTGTTGTACCAATAATAACAATACAAGAAAAATCATATGAATTGACACAAGAAGAAAGAGTGCATTTAGTTATACTTCAAACAAAGGAAGATTCATTGTTATACCCCTCATTCTCAACTTGAGTAATAATGAGGTTAAGAAGTTACTAAAAAGTCACTATGTAATGGCTATAACAAGCTTGCTCTCTTTAATGTGTGATGTATGCTTTTGTTGCTCAATTATGACATAGCCTCCTAATTTCTACACCACACTTCTTTGACTTGCAAAGTGTAACAGCTTAATGATGTGAAAATAACCTTCTTCAAGCAATATAAAGCTAAAAGAAAAAGGAAAGCCCATGTAACTATTGATTTGATGGATTCTTGCACATTAGGTAGCTTTTGTTTGATTTGATATGTAGAGATCAAGTGGTTCCATTAATTATATTGATGGGAAGGGTCATTTGGATTATTATTGAAGAGATTGTTATGCATATGTTCTAGTCTCATTTAAATATTTGTGTTTTTTATATTTAGACAAGTTCTTAGTTGGTGAAGTCTAGTGATTTTTGAACAATGGTCTAGTGGTTAGTCACACATCTATTTCTTGGCTATTTGGGTGACATTTTGTATTCTATCAATTTAGATTGGTTTCTATATTACATGATAAATGCAAGAATCTCGTTGATGTAATCATGTAAATTTTAACATGTAATCATCACAATGTGATTACATTGGCTACTTATGTCTAGAAGATTGATATATCAAGATATCCACTTTAGACTTGTCCATATGAGTTCTAGTTGTGCATTAGAGTGTATTGGATATACATATGTCTAGAGCTTAATCATGTCTTACTTATGCGTATGATAATTTTCTTTTTTACAATGGATTCCTCGTAATGCTTTCAACAATATTCAAATTATAGTTTAGTAGGGTCCTAGTAACAATCGTATATGGACAAACACATTATAGACTAAATGGGGTTGCTACATGAATCAACATAAAAAATTGAGCATAATGTTTGGTATAAGAATCATATCATACTCACAATCCATTGGGGAAAGATTACTTGTCATCCTCAAAAATTATATGTGCCCTTCATGAAATGCATCATCTATATTAGAAAAGGGAAAAAAAGTACTTGGTCTCCTAAGAAACTCATCCATATTATGTCAAATTGCACAAAATTTAAGCTTCTATATACGTGAAATTCAAGGAAAATAAGTGCATCAACATGCTTAAAATCCATATACATTATGTTGAGTATAAACATGACTACATTTTGACATGTAAGCAAAACATGACTACATTTTGACATGTAAGCAAAATTTATAACCAAAACAAGTTGTCATTTTAGGGGCCAAGGTTTTTTCTTCTTCTTCTTCTTCTTTTGGGGGGGGGGGGGGGGGGGGTGTGGTACGTGCACACATGTGTTAGTTCATTCAAAATAATGTAACTTCTATGTATCTTGTTTCTAATTTCTAATTCATGCATATGATTGAGGTCCTTCCTATTAAATCAATATAACTCCCTAAAAGTGATGACTTTGTTTCACTATCATAAATACGCCTCTACCTAGCCACCCCCTAAGGACTAGGCCTCCTTCCAACACCCTTCTTGGCCTTCAATCTAATTCCTTTTATGTACCATCAATAAGGTGAGCTATGCTTGTGATCTATTGCACTCTCACAAACCATGGGGAAAGATAATCTTATAGTTGTGTGTGTGCGTGTGCATGTGCGTGTGCGCATGTGCGTGTGCGTGTGCGTGTGCGTGTGCGTGTGCGTGTGCGTGTGCGTGTGCGTGTGCGTGTGCGTGTGCGTGTGCGTGTGTGTGTGTGTCCCAAAATGTTGTATAGGGGTTCCTACACACACACATATGATTATCTTTCCCCATGTTTTATGAGAAGACAATACAGCATGAGCATAGCTCGCCTTATTGATGGTACATAAAAGGTATTATATTGAAGGCCAAGAAGGGTGTTGGAAGGAGGCCTAGTCCTTAGGGGGCAGCTAGGTAAAGGCATATTTATGATAGTGAAGCAAATTCATCAATTCTAGGGAGTTATATTGATTTAAAGGGAAGGACCCCAATCATCTCATGTAGGAATTAGAAATTAGAAACAAGATACGTAGGAGTTACATTGTTTTGAAAGAATAAACTCAAACATCTTGGGTATGCCAATGGGGTCATTGAATTATATCCTCATGATGGTGAAGTAGTCAAGGCAAACAAAAGGCTAGTGCCTACTAATCTTTGCACATACTCTGAGAGAGAGAGAGAGAGAGAGAGAGAGAGAGAGAGAGAGAGAGAGAGAGAGAGAGAGAGAGAGAGAGAGAGAGTGTGTGTGTGTGTGTGTGTGTGTGTGTGTGTGTGTGTGTGCGCGCGCACGCGCTTGTGCATGTATATAGTTGTATAATTATTGTACTTTAGCCTATAGGCACATCTAAGTATAACTTTAGTCTACATGCACATAGATATACTTTAGTCTACATGCACATCTCTCTCTCTCTCTCTCTCTCTCTCTCTCTCTCTCTCTCTCTCTCTCTCTCTCTCTCTCTCTCTCTCTCTCTCTCTCTCTCTCTCTCTCTCTCTCTCTCTCTCTCTCTCTCTCTCTCTCTCTCTCTCTCTCTCTCTCTCTCTCTCTCTCTCTCTCTCTCTCTCTCTCTCTCTCTCTCTCTCTCTCTCTCTCTCTCTCTCTCTCTCTCTCTCTCTCTCTCTTAAGGAAGAGCTTCTCTCTCACTAGTCCCTTACTTTCTCTCACTTTCTCAATCACCCTCTTCCCCAAACTCAAGCTATGAAGTTGTAAGATTGTAGAAGAGAAGATAGTGAAGAGCAACTCAAAGTTTACACATGCAAGAAGGATCCCTTTATTGGTGTTTAAACATTACACACATAGGGATTCCTTTTGGATGGGCACCCTTAACCCTTTGGTATTTCCCCACTACAATGAAAGAGATAGAGTTCAAGGTGGATCATTGATAAGGAAAGCCATAAGATTGATAAAATGAGAAAAATAGAGCTTACCTCTTAAAAAGGCATATGAGTACATTGAATGCATTAAATTGAGTCCTCTTTGACTTTCTGCCTCAAATCCTTATCCCTATAGCTCAACATCCTCATCTGCCCACTATCTCAAGTCTAATTCATATTACATGTGCATACAAAGAAGGCACCACACACATGGATACACATTTAAATATTTTTAACACTGCCCCTTAGTGCCTTCTTTAGCTACTACAAGGTGGTCAAGTGAATTATAAGATTGATTTTACTAGCCTTAAATATATTTAAAAATTACTCTAGTATTTTTCTAGGCATGCCTCTTGACGCTACTTTCAACAATAATTTAGCATTTTTGTAGTTGCTTTTTCTAACAAAGTTGCTATTTGTAGTAGTTCCTAAAATAAGTTATTATTTGCCTTCTCCTAGATGAGTGTCAATACCTTTGGCACTCACCATATAAGATAGCATTTGGTAGAATGCATTATGTATAATGTGAGGATTGGAGTGATGTAGCTCGATGGAGAAATGATTATTGTCAATATGTACATGTAGCTCATGATGGTGAAGGTGAGACATGAATGTGGCCTCCTTGGGTAGCTCATGATTGAGGATAGAGTGGATGATATTAAGGTTTTGTAGAGGATTATGATGTTTTCCTTGATGGTAATACTTTGATTGGCGGGTCCCTCCCTAAATTTTACCATTTGAGCTATTGGAAAGAGGAATTTCTTAGTGAAGGATGAAACTAGGTTTTGGGTTTGAAAAGGTTGTAGTGCAATTGTATGTGCTTAAATAGGTTAATGCATAAGTGGAAGACAACTTCTTTAGTTTCTTCATTTTGAAGGTTGTTATAGTAGCAAGGGTGATCTTAATGGTGGAGGGATAAGAAGATTGTTGTGAGATAGAGGGCCAAGTGGAAAAACCCATGAGTGACCTATGGTAGTATATATGCACATCTCTAATATAATCACAACCATCAATTGAGATGGCAGCAATGGGTGTAGAAGGAGTCTTCTTGATTGAAGTGTCTTTTTTTCCTCGCCATTATAAGTTCCTTCTTTCCACTAGGATTAAGAATGGTGTTAGAAAAAGGGAGGTGCAAGGGGCTTAGTGAGTCAAGTCTAACACTAAGCACACAAGAACTTATTAGGTGTGTGCTGCCTTGATGTGCCCTAAGCATGTGTGAAGGTAGAGGAGAGGGGCTAGGGGGTTAAAGATGGAGTTAGTCAACCAAGGCCAGTGAGCATCTGTAACTTGAAAACCCCTAAGTGTGATGCATTCTTTGTGGGTGTATGTTTTTTTCCTTTTTTCCCTTTTCTCCTTAATTTTTGTTTTTCCAAAAAGAATACTACACAGTATCATTTTATAAGGCTTCTAGTCTTGTTTAATGGCATTTTCAAGTACAAGGCTAACAAGTGTTACATTTTTAACTCTCAAGGGAATGCCATGCGGATGATGCATATGCAAGATAATATAGTCTAGGGTGATGATAATGTATCGTGTTGGATGGCTTGACTTCTCCTAGCTTTGATCAAGATTTGAAGCAATCAACTTACCTTTTCCTCATTTCCCTTTGGGAATCTCCAAGCTTCGTCTCTTGTGAGATTGTAACTTTTCCTTGGTATTTGCAAATGAACGATAAGAGTAGCATGTACTTGTGAATCCAAATTCATATACATAAAGGTAATGCAATTTATTATTTTACAACCCTCACATCACCTTGTGATGTACCTCCCCCTTCACAACAAATGGGTAATGCTTGTTAATGTTGTAGGGTATGATGCTTGCTTGATGGGCGTTGGTAGTTTTCTTATTGTGTGTTTTATGACTCTTTGTGATTGTTCGAAATTATTTATATACATATGAATTGGATTGATTATTATGTATAAGATTGAGAGTGAACCTAGGCCTTAGGCATCCACCAATTATAGCAATTTCAATTATACTATGGGTTTGCTAATGGGTCTAAGTCACTTGGTTAGCATACTAAGACAGTCCCATATGTGACGACATTTGAAAGTAGGTTAGGCATTCCAAAACAACTTGCTATATGAAGCTATTCTTCTAGTAGGACCTTATTTGGTAGAGGATATGTAATTTTGGTGGGGAATATAGTTCTCACATGACAAGGATGGCTCTAAGAGATGTGGGGATACAATACATTTTGGGTTTACTTGCGTTGCTCAATGCTAGTCATAAGACAACTACCTATGTGGGCAATTTCTACTCTATTCATATACCATTCTCTCAAGAATGGATTATATGAATATGATTCAAGTTTGATTGAGATCCTTGATTTCTCCCTCATCTGAGATATTTATGATCGTAACATAAGGGGAGATGAAACAAAGGGTTCTAGCTTCCTTTTTTGTCACAATCTTTAAGGAATCATCTTCTATCAAAATTCTTTTGAGATACACATGTTCATGATCCTCCTAGGTCATAGACCATAGTGACATACTCTTAACAACATAAGATTTTGTGATATCCATGTCTATCCTCTCATACATTCTTGCTAAGCTATTAAAGATCATGTCAAGCTGAGTGAAATATTTTGTTACAATCATGCTTGGCTTTGCTACTAAGTCTTCAACCACTATGCATATGGTTCTTTGAATATAATCAAGATTTCAACTTGTAGGGGTTTTGGGTTTGGAGGGGCTTACTCAATTATGCATTTAGTCCTTGACATCCAAGTACCTGTTGGTGCACTTTTGTTGCCTTAGAATCTTTTGAGTGTAGGTTTTAGAAGATTGGGGGGTTGCTATTGTTAGATATCCATAGTTGAAGATGCCACGATTTGTTTGAATTTTGGAGCTTCAATTCCACTTCGTGGAACAACACTTGTAGCAAACATGGCCTAATGCTATTGTGGAACTTGCATTGTGGGTTTGTTAGGCTCAATGGGTTTTATTATGGTTCTGGGTTGCACATTTCTAGTAGCGGACAGACGAGGGTTGTTGCTTGTCAAGCCTCTCATTAGGGAAGTCATTACGCTTGTAGATAGCTATATGTTTATTGGGATCAATCTTCTTTGAAGGTGTAGCTTTTTGTTGTTCATTAGGCTTTGCCCATCAATTTCTTAGGTGAGAAACTTTGGTCTTTCATCTCTTATTCTACAATTTGTTGTGGTTGTTGAATGGGTTTAGGAAGCCACAATCTATAATTCCCTTGGTAATATCCCTACACCTTGAGGAGTGCTTTAGTCACTTATCTAGGCAAGGAACTTGAAAATATTGAGGCTTGGAGGGCTCCTTTTTTACTTTGGTTGTCACCTTTTCATCAATTGTGCAAATCCACTTGTTCCAAATATTCTTTTTGGTCCATTTGGCTCATTGGTACTTACTTACTAGTTATTTCTTCTTAACTTGCACTTTATGATTTTGCTAAGTAAATCCTTACCTCTCTTACTAGAGGTTGTGATCAATCCTAATGCAATTTTATTGCCTTTATTTTGACAATAAATAAGATTATCGTTACTAAAATCTATAATGATTTTGACATTGAGAAGGCTAAGGTGTATGTGTTTCACATCAAAGTCGATGCTATACTTAGATGCTTGCTTGAGTACTTGCTTGAAGAGTCTTCCAAGAAGAGTCTCTTTCCCAAGATCCTTGCCATTTGGAAGCACATAAAACAATAATGTCATACTTTAGTCTCTACTAACATTAGAAACTTGCACTTTCCTAGCAAGGAGTATGGAGTTCTCACCATATAGGTTGATAGTTGCATTCATTGGCACAAGCTCATGTTATTCAACTTCACATCAAAATATTGGAACCAAAGAGTCATTTTGGTATGCTCTCTTTTTGCAATTAGTTTGACCCTAAGATATGTGGATAGTACTAGCTCCTCATCTTAAAGGTTGATTTTAGTGACCTTGACTCTTTCTTATAGAATGTTAGGACTTGTAGATCTAACAATTGTGTGTGTGTGTGTGTGTGTGTGTGTGTGTGTGTGTGTGTGTGTGTGTGTGTGTGTGTGTGTGTGTGTGTGTGTGTGTGTGTGTGTGTGTGTGTGTGTGTGTGTGTGTGTGTGTGTGTGTGTGTGTGTGTGTGTGTGTGTGTGTGTGTGTGTGTGTGTGTGTGTGTGTGTGTGTGTGTGTGTGTGTGTGTGTGTGTGTGTGTGTGTGTGTGTGTGTGTGTGTGTGTGTGTGTGTGTGTGTGTGTGTGTGTGTGTGTGTGACATTTCCCTTCAACAAAAACTTGAATCATATATATTATTGAAAGATTTCAATAAATCACATTACATTAAATAGTCAATCTAGGAGAAGGCATAGAACAAACTAAATAATATATCTAGATTATTATAAGCAAAAATATCACCACATTTTTAAAAATTGACAAAGCATATAATTAAATAGTGATCAGTTTGAGTATAATAACGCATGCTATTAAAGTTTCAAAATACATACAATTTTGAAGACATAATTAAGTAAGTAGACCAAACACATCAAACGATTAAAAAATGATCGATCTAAAAAATAAATTTAAAATTTGTTTGAAGATTGTAATCTCACAAAGCTCCTAAAGGCAAATTGCCATTGGAATAACTTTAAGTATACAAAATTGTTGTAATCTGTTGAAGGTAGTTCCTAGAAGTAGCTTTTCTAAGCTTGAATGGGTGAAGAAGGTAGTCCCTAAAAGTAGCTTTTCCAAGCTTGAGTGGGTGAAGGGTCTAGCTATTACTTGCATCCATACAAAAGATGAAGGTAAAAACATTACCATATCTGATGTGTATTATAGGTGTCAATGCGAGAACCAGTTGTTATCTCAATCACACCTATAATGATGCTATTAAAACAAACTCTAAGGACTTATATCGATTTTTCCATAGAAAATGGAAAGTTAAGAAACCAAAACACACATTTACATCAAATTGTAGAATTTATAATATGCTCCTTTGGAAAAATTTAACACACTAAATCATCAACACATCTTCGATGCGAGATGTAAATCTTAAAGGTCCAAAATTTAAATAGCAAGGCCAATACTAAGACCATAAAGGTTCTCAAACTCCCAAACCATTAGGCAAACGTATGAAAAACTATCCAATAGTTCTTAAAGTCCCTTGTGGGAAATATGTCTAGTACCTTAGAAGTTGCAAACCATTATAGTCTGGTATCTCCCAAATTTTTAGGGCACTTAACCACATTTTATAGCATTTTTCTAAAAGAAATTCATACCAATTTTTCTAGAAAGAACATGTTAGGTCAAAAATATCCTAGTCAACACAATTTCCAAAAATTATTTCCTCCCTACTAGTACATATCCAAGTCATATCACAAAACAACATTTAAGACTCTTAAAGTATCCATGCCAAAGATTTAGAAAATATATAAAGTAGAGCTACAAAGGTCATCGTGTAGAAATCCTACTTATTTATTACTAGACAAGAGACACTTATTAGCCATGTATATTAGTTACTGGATAAGAATATAGTAGGTCATTAGTAAAATGAAAGACGTAAGAGTCCTATGGATGAACCCCTACTTATAACCAATGTAGGCCAAGGTACACAATGATTCTAACATGACTAAAATGAAAGACATATGAATAGTACAAATGAACTCCTAGTTTAGCCACAAACATTTGTCAATCTTTGGATAGAAATTATCACTGAAACACTTAAAAAGTAACAAGAGCATTTTTCTCGAGGCCCCTCTAGGATTTTAAACCATAGAAGGTGATAAGAAATATTTGGAGAATAAGACCCTATGCAACCCAAGACTGAACACTTTTAATACTATATATTGTATGTCAAGGTGCCAAAAAGGTCATAACTCGACAACATTCGTTCTTTTGTATAAATATTTTTAGTCCACTACATGGGTTTGTATAAAGAGGCATTCTTATTCATAAAGATATAAGTGAGTATGTCCAATGGCTATGGTAGTCCTTTCATATATTGCTTCTTCTTAGAAGCCATTATGGATCGAAAAAGCTATTGGATAATAATGACTCTCACCTCAGAGGCTCCTGTATCCTCTCACTAATCCATGGATACCATTGACATCACCAAGCATCATATTGATCATGGTAACTATACCTTGGGTACTCCCAACCTTCATGCTGATTATGCTCAGATATCTTAGTCGCCATGGCGAATTTGATATCTTAGTCGCCACGGTGAATAGTCTCGGCATGCATGCAACAACTATTATAGAAAGATATCTGTTTTTCCTGCCTGCAATTACTCTGTTGTAAGGAGGGGGTTGACGATGAATCGGATGACGAGGGGGAGATGAGGGGTTCACTGGCCAAGGTTCACAAGATGAGTAAATGTTTACAATTCACAATTGTTTTGCCTAATGTATTTGTAATGGCCACTTCTCATTCCTAACATTGTTTTCTAGGATTCCATGTAGATATGTCACTCCAAATGTTTCGCATGTCACATAAGATATTCTATTTTCAAAGGTTTGGGGTCTGTAATAAAACATCAATGCTTGCCCACTTTCATGAGGAAGTGGGTGGAGTAGATATGGGTATGGAGAAGAGGAATGTAATCCTTCGTGCAATGCAGCTAAGATAGTTTGCAAGGTGGGATGTCTTATTCATTTACGTATGTGTCTTGTTATCATAAGTCCTATGATAAACAATTTTGTATGTCCCATCTATATTTCCAGTTTGTGGAGGCTATCAAAGCAGTGGTTGATAATCTAAACAAGACTAATAATGGTGATTTGGATTATAATACTAAATATGAGGAGGCCTTCAAGTAGGTTGAGACCTCAACTAGGGACCGCGATTATAAGATTTGTGTTATTGCTAACTATGCAAGGGTGTTTTCTAGCAATTATATACTTATGATTGGGGTAAGAAGGACGTGGTGCCTTTCAAGAAGGTAAAGCTAACATTCTCATGACACATGAACTCGAACCTAATAGCTAGAGTCCTTTTGATTTAGGTGATGCTTTCATGCCTTTCTATCAAATGCTCAAATGTAATTTTATTGGATGACTACACTACAAAAATGAAATGTTGCACCTCAGGATGACCAGCAAGGCAAAGGAGCCACTCATAAGTAAAAATTTTGGGAATAATAAGAAGATGCACATGTGTCCATAAGGAGATGTATTAGGAGGGTATTTTTTGAGATAGCTTAGGCCCTAAGGTCCTAGTAGACGTAGGAGATGAATGCAAGTTGGATACTACCACCCATTGAGGCATAGAATATGCACCCACCCTGACCTACTTATTTTTTAATTAAAGGAGTGAACTACAAATATTTCTTGATTATCTTCTAGTAATTGTTGTGTCATATTTTGAATTTCAAGAGTCTCTAAGATTGTTGTGGAGACATGTGCAATATGGTTCCAAAACCTTCCATGTAAGTACCTTGTATCTAAGCTACTAAATAGACACTCTTCACGTGTGCTCTCCTTTCCAATTGCTCTCACAAGCATGTCCATGCTACTAAGAGCATGTTGAAACATTTTGGAGAGGCTTGTGTCATGGTGGTGAGCTAGTGTGGGTAGGATTTTCCTGTAATATTTTGAGTTTTGTTAGCTCAATCTTAGCACCCAAACATTGGTATGTGAAATTGAGTCTTGTAGATTATTTGCCAAAAATAGTGAAGTGTACAAAGAAGAAAAGCTTCACCCATGATCACACATTGACACTCCTACTAGATTATAAATACATGTATGACAATGAGAAAGACATAAGAAGGGTTTCTCTCCACAAATATTGCACCTTATGTCCACTTATATGTTTTGCATGTAGCCTATGTCAATGCTCTCCTCTTTTGCATGTTAGAACTTGAATGATAGATTTATTTTCAAGAAGAACTATCTACTTCTACGGCTTATGCAAGAGAGGGGAGAAGAGTTTCAAATACCCCTTTTTAGTGCAAAGGGCAACATGTTGGGGGTCTAAACAAGAGGTTGAAATATGAGAGGCAAAAATGGACAACAAGTTGAGGTGGAGCAAACATCCCATCTCTACAAGTGAGTATTTGCAATGTTTAGCAACACAAGGATGGCCACTCCATAAGAATCATTGTAAGTAGAACATGAATGTTGTGTTACGTAAATGGTTGTTGTCTACAACTATTGAGGAGAATATTATAGTTATCAACCTATTTGCAAGTTGTGGTGAGTTAGGAAGGCAATGCAAGAACATGGACCATCACTTTCTAGGCCTAGAAAATCACAAACATGTAGCTTTTCCTGTATTGCATGACTTATAGTCTTTAGACATGCCATATAATAGCTTGTGCTCTAATATTTTGGCTTTTAATGTAAGCCTTGTTTAATTTTCCTACTAGATAAGATTTAAGCGCTTAAATATCATTTTTCAAAAGATGTGTACCCCAATTTCATGAATAGTAGCTATTGTATGACTTTTTTTTAATGAATTGCTAGTATCACCTTTTATCTCTACATATGCCTACACCATTTCTTTACAAAGCAATAGTTTGCTTACTTATAATCAATTGTATATCGTTACATTCTTTTGGATTTCTTCCATTAGTATCTAGATCCTTAACATAAACAATTCATATGCTTTGATTTTGAATGGATCTTACAAGGGGATTCACAATGCATCATTTATTTTTTATTTTTTTTGTGGATACTGGTGCAAATCTATTTAGAAGTTGCGTGTGTGTGTGCGTGTGTTTTTTGGGGGGGGGGGGGGGGGGGGGGGGGGAGAAGGGGGCGTAACTTGCATCCATGCCTATGTATGTCATTACATGCTTTTGAGTTTGGTGTCCTATTGAACTTGGTTTGATGTATTCTAAATGAACTAAAGGCTTACTCTATGTGTTCTGATTAAACTAAAGGCTGGAGTATTTGGTCTAGGGTTTATCCTCCCTATATATGTTTGGTATAGCTTAATGAATGTAAAGGGTGTGTTTGAATGCATCATAATCCTACTTATATATGGATTCATATTGATGTGGAAACAATGTGCTCAAATAGATAGGCAATACAATAACTACTCTGATATATCTACACAAAGATTGGATCTAACCACTACAATTAAAGTTATTTATTATCAAAAGTGACATGTAAGGAGATTGCAAGGGCCCAATATGTAGTCATCTAAATGCTCTATATGCTGAAATTTGAATGTAGGTGTACAAAACCTTTTGACTGTAAATTGCATACAAGCACCCATACAAAAGAGGAATAAAGTTGGGCACCTATTATACATTTGCAAGTCTACATGTAGAGGAAGGTGAGGAAAAGTTGATTTGGAGAGTTCTAGGTCCACAAAAGTACCAAGACAGAGAAGAGGAATGCCTATACTATGACGTTATGTTTCATTGATTAGTATAACACTACATAGATCTATGGAAAAGGGCGATTTTTGAGCCATTTCCAAACATGGCGTGGTAGCTTTCCTTGTTATATCTTGATCCTCATGCTCCAATATGGAATTGACATTTTTTATCCATGTACCTAAGTTCAAACTCTTGGTAGATACTTTAATCACCAAACAAGAATTTGCGTTAAGACAACCCATCATTTGAAACATAGTGCTAAAAGCCCTTCTTGTTTGATACATCATATCTTCATAATCACCTAGAATAGTATCAAAGGTTGTTCACATATCATAGAATTGTGAAGCAACACACTTTAGAGGCTCTTTTAAACCCATACAAAATGGCATTCTTTAACTTGAAAAGTTTGTTCTCAAAATAAGATACCTTAATTCTTCTAAGTGGATATAACTACTAATAATAGTTTCATTGTTAGCAAAGTATCTTTAAAAAGTAAATCCATCATCGTATGAAAAACCTTATGCAACTAATATGATCTTATACTTTTCTAAGGGCCCATTGACCTTACTTTATCCTCTAGCCCCATTATGTGTCAATTGTCTTCCTCTTAGTCAAACACTCCACTAGCTCCCAAGGTATCATTCTTCAAGATGTCATAATTTAACTTGTATAGGTGCTTTCCATGTTAGATTTACAAGTGCTACTTTCGCGGCTGGCTCCTTTACTTTGCCCATAATATCAACTATCAATGTCATGTTGACTATATGAAAAAAAACCTTATGTGCTCCTCTATTCTTTGAGACCACATTGGGCCACTCGCCCTTTCAAGCACTTCTTGATTGTCATTTGTTAATCCTCATCTAGATCGTGAGCATAAACATTCACCCAAAAAGTTCTAACATGGGAAACATATGGCTTGTCAGCCTAATGTGTTGTTTTGCCTTTCAAATCCTTTGAGTAACTTTGGCTTAAAGATGTTAACTATAGTGTTTATAGCCTAGGCCCAAAAAGGGTTGGCCAATCCCTTGGCCTTTGACATGCCCCCATTTCCACAATGGTTCTAGTAGATACTGTCTCCTTATGTGTGCATAGAGCAAGACCAGGTTTACATCCTTGCCAGATGCTTACCATTATTAACACAACAGAAGCCTTCTATTCCCATCTTTTCTAATTTGGGCACTACGAAAAGATGTTACCCAACACCTTGACTATGGCATAAGCAAGACCAAAATTAGAACATGAGGTAAACGGACAACTAAACAATGTCACTAGTATGGCAAACATAGATTGAATGTAAGCACTTCTAAGGGTCCCCTGCTCGCCATGGCAAATAAAAATTTACATTAGGGGGATGCAGTTACATTTAAAATGCAAGGAAACTCGGTTGAAATTGTTTACAGCAACTCAATCATCATTACACTAGTGTTAAAGTGAACTCTATTGTGATTTCAGCTCTTTTATGTATTTCACGCAGGAGGTTGTGAAATGAGACAAATGCAGTTTCTCTCTCCGTGTATTATGCAACAAAGATGGGATCTTCAATATCAGAGAAACCACTTTACATCGATCTGAACCATGCATTCAGACGATCTACAGTTCTTTTTGTAGTAATAAATAGATAAACTTACACCCACTTGTTTTAAGATGCACCCATCTTATTTGCCTTGACTTGTTTGATTTCACATCCTGTAAATATCACTAATCTCTCATTGATGGAGTCGGATTTCTCCTCTTTCCCTGTTTTCTAAGCTTTCTTATGAGTTCTGAAAAATAGATTGCATAACTCAAAAATGTTAGATAAGGGGCTTTTCCTAAGGGTCACCTTGTGATACCACTCTAGGAATGCCACCACTCTTAATTTCTTGACAATTGTGTGGGCAGTAAATGAAAGCCTTTGGTTTTCAAAACCTTGACACACAAACAATCGAGACCTCATCTATGGGTAAGCTTCCCTTGTATATTATCAGCTCTGTATGATCCATTTACCTGGACAAAGAAACTTCAGATTATTTCCCTGCAATTGCCATGTAAGGGCCAGCTACATGCTAATCATGAACTCCATTTGATCCACTAAGTTAAACTAAACGTTCCAAAAAAATAAAGAATATTTGCTGAAACCTAATCACGGTTGCATGATTGGGCTCAACTAGTCAAAACATTTGAAGAAAGTTTTCCAGGTTCTTCATTCACCAGAGGAAGCAGGTCGCCATTTTTGTCCAAAACTTCAAGACTCGCAGCCTTTAAATCTTGGGCAAGCTTGTGCCGGACATATCCATAGAAGGTGCAACCCAATAATGTGATGAAGCACCCAACTGCATTCAGTAGAGAGATGGGATTTCGAAATATGAACCAAGATACAAGGATGGCCACTGCAACCTGAAATAAAGTGATGCCTACCCAAGTCACATCTTAGAACTTGTTGTGGCTTCAAAACATTGAAAACTAGATTCACAAGGTTACCTTCAAATTTCCAGCTACATTGAATGTGACAGCAGTGGTGGTCTTGATCACATAAAATATTGAGAAGTTCAAACAGAAAGCAAAAAACCCTGACCCTAAGATTATGATCAAGGATGCCCAGAGCGACGGCTGAGAGACCATCCATTTCATAACATCTATGCCCTCAAGAATAGCTGCTGGAATGAACATTATCATCACTGCATATGGAGCCATGTAGTATACAATATTGATACTGTGAATCAAACGAGAGATTGTTTTCAGACTAAGCATGCTTTCACCCACAGGCAATGATTAACAGTTCTTAAACACTCCCTTGCTTTGCAAAATTTACTCTTGCTAAACTATGTAAAGCCAGGACAAGAAGAATAGAATAAAGAACTTCAGAAAGAAACCCTTCACAGCAGACAAAATCCCATACCTATCAAAGTTGTAACCCTGAAGCAGAGATTCTGCAAGTATAGTTTTAGTCGATGTAACCATGCAGCCAAAGAAGGCAGCTAAAAATCCAAACATGTTGAAGCTCATTTCGGTAACAGACGTCAACAATATGCCACCTACTATAGGCACTAGGGAAAGCCATACTCTCCTATCAAAACTTTTACCCCATATAAGCCACTGTAGAACCACTGCACTCAAATGAACACAAGAAAGCAAGTTAAGGGGGAAGCATTCTAAATTTCTGCCTGTTATAAGATAACAAGTAAAGATCCTTTCATGTTGTTGCAACCTACAGTCGATGTACAGCAAAAGTCACACCTGGCAGTTCTAGGACATCATGAGCAAGTACAAATTTACAGAGATCAAAAAATTTCAGACGCCAGAGAGACTGAAAAGTTAAAAACTGGATTTGCACATTCTGGCACATCTTTTGTACAGTGTGCAGCAGGCACATTATATGAAATGTGTGACAATAAATTGCACAAGAAGGCTCATCTGAGGATTGATAATCAGTGCAGATCACTGCAGGATGAGTCACAGAATTTTCTAGGATGAAACACGCGTGGAAATAGGTTGGGTCCATCCATGGGTTATGAATGGCTGCCTTGTCATTTTCTTACCCTACCAGCACTTTAGCTAATGTAGGTCTTAAAGGAAAAAATCTCTTTTGTCAACATTTGCTATAGTGATGATTAATACTGAATACTTATCTACGTGCTCAAGAGAAGACACTAAAGGAATTATGATACTGTACTAAATCAAAATCACCAAACCTGTGGTGGCCGGAGTGAAGGACTTGATAGTTTGCATAAATGATACTGGAATGTAACGCAAGCTCACATTGCCAAGCACAATGTTGATACAAAATACAAAGGACATAGGAAGGATGCGATTCCAACGATCAGCAGGGTTAACTTCAATCAAGGGCTTTAATTTCAATATCTTAATAGCCATAAAAGCTCCAATTGCTGAGCAAATGAAATGTATCGTGGATACAGTGAGGGGGTACTTGAAGTCAAGTTTCTGCAGAAAAAAAGACAGACAAATAAAAATCCCAAGCCAAAGGCGTTGTATCAGATAACTTAACATCAGACTTGTGCTTCTTATTAAAAGGAAATTTTTCTGTTATACAATACAGATTTTCAATCTTTTCAGGTACTGACTCCTGAAAGAATCAACTAGCCAGCCCATCAACTGAATTTCCAAATCTGCAAATAGTATCTTGCTGTTTTCGGTATGAACAGGGCATGAACCTCCCATTTCAACCATCAAATTTAATCGCTTGTTTAAAGTCAGTTCAAGTTCCAATATTGATGCGTCAACAAACAGTCCCTGAATAGTTTACCCAATCACCATTTGGAATCGTCTATCCAGACGGTCCAGCAACAGGCCAGCAACAGGCCGTCCCTTGTGCCTCAAGCCTCAATCTTTTCCTTCCAATCCTAGGCATCTCTCTTTGGTTTTGGTTACAGACTCCTTTTTCCCAAGTTTGCTTGGGATGTGAAAGCTTTCTTAAAAGTCTGTTGTGCTCGTGTGTGTGTGTGTGTGTGTGTGTGTGTGTGTGTGTGTGTGAAAGCTAGTTCATCAAATTATTATTCTCACATTGCATTCAGTTGAGAATTTGGCAAAGAAGGCAAGGCCATCCAAGGCTTCATTAGCATAGGCAGTAAAACTTCAAGCAATTTCCATATCTCAAACTAGTAGAGTATTCTCATCCAAAAACAATGTGAATGATAGAACCAATGTGACTAAGAAATTCAAACCTATGATCCAAAATTTCAGTATCATGTCTCACAATTGCAACCATCCATATTCTTTCTAGGGATGAAAACCCTGAGAAATTTCCTTCACCAACAATTCAACTTCTGTAAAACCAGAGTCGATTTGTAAACCATGTAGGGGGAAATTCAAAACCTGTGTACATAATCAGCAGAAGACTACTGCAATGAAGCAGCACTCCATCCTTGCACAAACAGTACCCTAAGCTATCGAGGGACTGGTACAAAACATGATGGCAAAGAACATAAAAAGATACCAAGCATGCATTAACTTTGATGACCCTAAATACCCTCTGGTACAGCAATCTAAAGGATTGAAGTGTTGAATACACCTCTCTTATACAAGTAAACTCAGCACTTTTTTACCAGCTCTTCCCTTGTATTCATGTAGCCAGAACAAAAGCCAAACAAGTAGCTGTCAGACTGAACCACTCCTACCTCTTAGGAGTGAGTCACAAGAACCAAGCAACCACGAGAACAAGACCACAAAACACCCCTCTGCAGATACAAAATCTAAGGAAACCCTGTTTGAGGATCACATGTCTGCAATTTGTACTGACATGGTAGAATTCATCAAATGCTTGGTAATACTATTGGACCAAACATCCTACTCAAATGACTGCTTCAACACCTGCAGTAACATCTGTAGCACTAATAATCTGACTCTCAAGTGTCTAGAAAATCTCAATGGTTTTCTAACCTGCTTCCCTCATATTTGGTAAAGATGTTTGTATGAAGCATATATAAGCACTCAGATAATATGGTAAATAAAATATTTTTCAATGAAAACATGAAATTTAAAACATGTGCCAGAATCTAAAACATTAAAATTGATAATCACCAACCTGGAAGATCCACTTGTTCATAATAACAACAAGAACATTGAAGCACCACCACTGAAGAACGGCAACAAGGGCACGTATATCTGCCCAGCCTGGTTTAGGCTTTCCATCCATTGACTTGAGATAGATTAATGTTATCTAATCAATTCTAGTGTAACTTCTGCATTGAGTGGATAGCTATCACCTGCAACAAGCTGATATGAGATAAAGATATTCCACACATGATTGCTACTTTAACCTACCTACTCAATTCAAGTCCTACTCACCAATTTTCTGTCACAATCCACTCATGTGGCATGATAACCATGCATTGCCTTGTAACAATGTTATCATTGCAGCTCCAGAATGATCAATCAGCATATTAAACAACAAGACTTTCAGTGACTTGTGCTCTTTGGAAGCATCGTGCAGCCATGATCCCCTTGCTTTCAAACTAGGTAGTCAAGTATGATCCATCCAAACCATGGACTTAGTAAAGTACAAAACATACACACAAAAAATGTCGAATAAAATCCGGTGTTTCATACGGTCATTTAAAAATACATAAGAAATTAAGGGTCAAGCTAGTAAATATTCCTTGTTTTAAAATGAGAACGGTGGCTACCCATGAGAGTGTCACAAGGTATTATCCATTCAACACTATTGCAGTTTACATACCACAAATATCTTTGCTTCAATTTTCAACAATGAGTCGTGAACATGATGAGAGGTTGAGAAAAAATGTAAATGCAAGACTCTAGTCACAAGGAATTTCCAAGATCCAATTCATTTAAAAAATTGGAGAAATGTACAATACATCAAAAAAAGGAGCTAGTTGCGATGACGGATCATGATTCATGGATCATGGTATGGCAAGTCATAACTCACAAGTGCCAAGTGGCAAGTACAAAAAGTAGTAGATACAAAAAGAACCTAAAGACTGAGACTCAAGGTGACCTGTGTATAATGTGAAGGCTAGGGTTGTCATGTCCAATGGCGTCCGATTAGTACAATCCAATGCTAGTACGGTACTAATCAGACTAATAAATCTTGGACCTGCATCCGATGAAAAGAAAGATACATATAATTTTAAGTCTATGCTTAATGTTTGAACTTGAAGCATAAACTTGAAGATTCAAGTCAAAAGTAAGCGCAGAAGAGAGTCAAATCAAGACTCAAGCATCAAGACCCAAGAGTATAGTATGAATAATGAAACCAACAACTTTATTATGAGCCAAATGTGCAATCTCATACAAAAAGTATACAAAAATGGATTGAGATAAAAGCCATCATCCATGGCTCAATCCGAATCAAGATACATGATTACTCTAAGTGCTCATATTACTCTCAGCATCGAAGCTGGAAGTATCCTCGTCACCACATCACCCTCCTCAACAAAATCACCCTCACTAATGGCATTGCCCTCGTTATCATGCTCGGGCTCTCTAAGCTCTATGCAAGAGGCAATGATAGGTATATCCTCCTAAGCCGAACTAGGAGTACTTCTCGAGCCACTCCCACACCTCATGTACAATCTAAGGGCCCCACAAGCATCATGGGCAGCCAATGTGGATGCCAAATTGAAAGATCCATCACTACCGGCACAAGGGCGAATAGCAACACAAGCACAGCATGCACAAGTGCAATAGACTTACCAATCTATCTCCTCCAGCTCCAAATAAAGCTCCCTAAATATTTACTCTTCTTTCAAGTCTCTCGTAAGTCACATTTTTTAAGTGTGCTGATAGAGAGCTCGAGTGAATCCACATTTACCTATACATTTAAATGATAAAAAACTTAGATTAAACAAATAAAACTTCTTTAAATATATTTCATAATCTATTAATAAAGTTATGAACTAAAAAGTATAAAAATTAGATATACAAGCTTGTCTTGCCATAAACATCTCATCCATATTGCGTAGCGTGCATAAATTGGAGCAACAATAAATTAGTCGCTCCAATTGCCACGTGCTAAGCTTATTACAAATTTTGGTGTGCACAAGGGAATAAGTGGATCAATCCTCTCACATGCACCCAACAAACAATCCTAAACCATATGCCAAGTGAGCAAGAGTTGAAAATGTTCACGATCCCCCTTTTTTTATGGTCACTCCATCCATCGATAAGGATAGAGCATCCATACTTCGCCCAACTGGCAAGCACAAGCTCAAGGAACTTGTCAATCCTCTCTCTCTCTCTCTCTCCTCATCAAGTTTCTTGATATGCATACCATTGTATATGACACCACACCATTCCTCGCATGGACCGACGGTGGCAACGGACGGATGAGATTTGGAGCTTTGAACAATACTTGCAAGTGTTGGATTTCTCCTTCACTCATTCGAAGTAGGCATGAAGTGAAAGACCTCATGAAGAGAGGGTGCCATTGATGATGTATCAAGAGAGCCTAGAGGGTCACGAGTGGAGCATGAGATGATTGAAGAAAGAAGTGGAAAGGGTAGAGAGGTTGAAGGAGTAGCGAACTTGACAGAGTAGAGAGAGACTAGAGCTTGATGGAGCAGGAAGTTGGAAGGGTTGAGAAGTTAAGGGAGGAGAGAGCTTAAGAGAGTAGGAATAGAGAGCTTGAAAGGAGAAGGGGTGAAGAACTTAAAAGGATGAATGAGATGGAAAAGGAGGAGGGGGGGATTTTTATAGAAAGGGAGAGTGCTTTAGCGTTTAGGGTTGGTAGAGAGAAAGAGAGAGAGAGAGAGAGAGAGAGAAATATATATATCTATTAATGTCTCTAAAAGGCCAGAGTGGCCTATGAGACCATAACCAATACAATTGGTATCATCATCTCTCATCAAAGAAGAAGAGATAAAATTTATATGTAGGTCTACATGGTAGATTGGAATGAGAAGTATAGAAACTGAAAAAGCTGAAAAAACTAAGTTTAAAAATATTAAAAATATTAAAAAGAGTGTAGAGTATCTCCCCCTCAATCTATGGAATCCACCAAGACTTTGCAAACTATCTCCAACTGAGTCAATGCGCCAATTTGCCTCTGTAACGAGCAATTGTGATGCGAATGTGACATATATGGGCATGCCTATGTTGTCGAGTAGGTACTCTAGAGCATTGTGCTCTGCGTACACTGTAGCTTTGTCAACTGTGATGCCACTCGATGTTGTACCTCGACAACACCTATCAATAGAGGGGAGAGAGAGAGAGAGAGAGATTTCAAATTCCAAAATTTGAATGATGGCCCATGGGAGAGAATGGTCGCATTGTGATATTATGTGTATATGAGAGATAGAGAGAGATGGATGAATCATGAGAGGGAGAGGGAAGGAAATAGAATTTTTTAACTTGTTAGTTTAATATTTAAACTTTTGTCTTGAGTTTTTGTATAAGAGAAAGAAAATAATAGAGAAAAGAGAAACAAAAGAGAGAAAGAAAAAGGAAAAAGAAAGAAAAGAAAAAAAGAAAGTACAAGAAAAAAGGGAAAAAAACAATCACAAAAGTGACCATTTGGTATACATGAGACAAGGTGTAGTGGGTGGAGATCAAGCACGACCAATCCGTCTAATGAGCAAGACTGAACGTGTCAAATGGGACAAGACAAGTCGAACGAGTTATCACGTCCATCGGACATGGACAACCCTAGTGAAGGCTTCATGAAGAGGCTTAGGAATTGTTAGGGATAAAGAATATAGATGCATAGGTAGAGGTAGGGGAAGGGAAAGGAGAGAAGGCAAAGGAAGAGGAAATAGAAATAGAGCTACATGTAGGGGATGAGACAAGAGGCAAAGAAGGATGTAGAGGTAGAGAGAGGTGGATGGAGGGAAGAGGAGTAGAGAAGCTTGTGTGTGTGTGTGTGTGTGTGTGAGAGAGAGAGAGAGAAGAGGAGGTGGTGAGATATAGCTAGACGTCAATGAGGATAAACAGGAAAAGGTTAAAGCCAAAAACCACTTTTCTTTTAACACCAACTCAAAAAAGGACGAAAACCATACAAATTGTACATGTTTGATCGAATTGGACGGATCACACTATATGGATCCGCCATGGACCAAATGCAGCCATGCTTTCAAACCATACTAAACCAACATGAGATTAGTATACTCTTATCACCCATTTGAGCATACATCTACTAGAAGCTGTGGATTATTCTATCTAACATTTCTTATCATTTATCTCTATACAATCTCTAAAAAGTGCCCTATACATAGTAAAGTCCCAAGGGCTATACAAGCAAAGAATAGAAACTATGATAGGCAAGCTTGAAAAAGCTTCACCACTTCAAAACACTCAAGAGTATTCAAATTGTTGAAATGCCATGCCCAACTAGAAGCTTTCCCATGCCTTTGGATTCTAAGCTGTCAAATTGATTAAGTGAATACGTTCCCATAATTGAGTAAATAAAGATTGACGTGCACAATGACACATCATAGTTCTCTAAGTATCAAGCAGCAATCGCTATGGGGCATCTTTTCATGTTGATAACTTTCTTTTGGAAAGTTCCAAAGTTCTTTGTGTTAAAAGTTAGGAAAAGTGGTTTTTGTCTTTGATTCCATTCTCTAAAGCATGCACATTGCACATTTTCCTGTGTTGGTTAGACACACTAAGGCATAAAGCCTATTTTTTCCATTAGTTTATGAAGCTCTGCTGCTGTGCAAAATCCTTTTTGAGGCAATGTAGCTGTTTGCGGTCCATTTTCTCATCCCTTTCGAGCTACAACCGTTGATCAAGTATTTTGGCAATGAAGATCTTTTTGCCAACATAACAAATTGGAGCAATATCATCCAATTTGATGTATCTTTTGCATTTGTTTGCATTTCTCATGCTGTAATTTTCTATATCATCGGACGTAATGTGTATCCTCTTATTTGAAGGTAACTGGAGCTTTCTGCATGCACATATCCGATACGGATATCATTTGCACTATCAATCAAGATTCAAGTGTATTGATACCATAACTTTAAAACCTTTAGTTGAAAGTGTCCTTCTACATCTTGATTTTTGCATTGCAACTCTGATTTCAAATCCATGTCCACCAAAACATTAGATTCAATCTAAATTCCACCTCAAGAGCCCCTCAATTCAGCTATGTAAGCCACATATCTAATTCACAATCCAACTCTCTAAGAGTTCAATAAAAGCACATCCATCAAGAGTTGAAAAAGAGAGCAAAGCATCACTGTGACCAAAAAAGCAAACAGAGTTTCCATGAGTTTGGGAAACAAGAGTTTTGGAAAAGGAAGAATTGGAGTTTGAGAATTTCTGCCATTTTAAACTTTTGTGGAAACAAAGTTTCAAAATATAAAAATAATATAAATAGATAATATCTGTGTGTGTGTGTACACAGACACATGTTGTAAGAACAAGCACACATGCAACAAACGAAGCAGAGGCAAAAAACAATATAAGAAGGTGAAAGCAAAACAGGGGTTAATTTTCTGCCCTGAAAACTCTACGGCCCAAAATGCGTTGCCAAGGAACTCAAAGGGTCCAAAACAGCTGTTCCATTTCCGGGCTCCCAAAATGCTGTTTCTGGAAACTATAAGAGCAAAACATCAAACTTTGATTCAAATATTAGAGTCAAAGTTTAGACTCGCATTTGACCTAAGCAAATGCAGCAAAGAACACGGTTACAGATGGTTCAAAACTGTGGAACTAGGCGTACACTCTACTCAGGACATTGATATCCATTAGGGAGTATATTTTTGTGTGGTCATCTAATACCTATAAACCACATCACTCAGTCAATGCCAAACGTTAGAAATACTATCCACTTTTAGGATCATGGTTCATGACTTTTGCAGCTCTGGCAGTTTGGGCCTATCTATGTTCTCATGTGTCTCTCATACATGCTTGTGCCCAGGCCCCATACATAGTCAGCCCTAGCCTGATTTTTCTTTGGCCATTTTGGCCCTTATCCTTACTCTAGATCCGTGCTACATATCTATTAAGATTCATCAACCGCCCTTTTCCCTTGAAGCTTTCCCATTACAGATGTTTATGCATGCACACATCCTGAAATGTACGGAGAGTGCCAGGCATCGTCCAGCAAAGGGGTGACATTTTCATTGCAAAGAATTACAGAACCTGATGTAGCAACAAAATTTGTGGTGGTTCGTGAATCAAATATGCATCCTCTCTGCCTCACATGTCTCCCATGCTGTGGTAGCCTTCCCAAACTGCAGGTGGCCTGTTCTAGAGCTGTTTATGGTGAGTCAGACCTGTTTCCTAAACATCCGCCTTGTGTTTGCTGCTCTGGAAGGTTGTGATGCCGGCATTTTCATCCGAGGATCTCCTGCTGCGTGTGCTGATCGTGAAGCCTTTAAGAAGCTGTCCTGACTCCTAACTTAGGCAGATGTTCTAACTATGGCGCTTCGTGTTTAGAATGAGTTTAATAGGTGTCCTACCCTTGGCTATTGCTTTAGATACCATGCACACCTCTCTCTCTCTCTCTCTCTCTCTCTCTCTCTCTCTCTCTCTCTCTCTCTCTCTCTGTAGATGTTGTGCTACTCTGCCTCGACGGATTCAGATCGAACGCAATAATGAAATTGCAGATGCAGAAGAAAAAGACGTAGGAGAAGAGAAGAAGAAAAGTACTTGCTGTCCAATGCGACGTGGTGTCTTGGAACTTGGACTCGGCATGTATCGTAACAGCAGCGGCGGCAGCAGCCGTTTGAGGGCAGAAACAGCGATGGCGTCCAATGCATCCTGCACCACCTTAAATCCCTGCGACATGGAGGAGGAGGAGGAGGAGGAGGAGAAGCAGGACAGTACGATAATGATGACCATGTTGACCGACGCATCATCAGCAGAAGGCCTTTACCTTCTCAACTACATCATGTTGCTGTTATTATTTACTAGACAGATCATGCAAACAAGTTGTTTCAATTACCCCCAACCAACCAATAAATATATAACTAGGTTCACACATTCAACTAAGTAAAGGAGTATGAAGTTCTATATACAATTCTTGCATGTTTATTATGTAGTATTTTTATTGATGGTATTTAGACATGTGATGTGTTTTAAAGTGAAGTACCTTCATAGATAAGATTTAAGGTTGTTTAAATATATGGAAAATCTTGAAATGAGAATGTATACTTGTGTAGTTCGAGTTAATGATTGTGAATTTAAACATTCACATTTTTGTAAACTATGTTAAATGAAGTTTTTTTCTTCCAAAAATAATACTTTTTACATCTTACTAGGTGTCCGTACAAGTTGTTGTACCCTATCACGGTTGCATTTTTCTTATGGATGATGGCTTGCTCAAAATTCCTAGCCTTGTCTGTGCTATCAACTATTATTTCTATGTTAACCTCAAAGTTATCCTTGAACGGTTTGAATACTCTATGTCTTTCTTCATTTTCTTAACAGCATTTTTTTAGTATTATCGGATTCTTTTCTCGATATTGGTCATCTGTTCTACGTACTCCTAGCCATTTTTTTTACATCCTATACTCTAGGTGAAGTACTTGCTCTTGTGTCTCTGTGTTGGCGCTTCTGAACTTGCTCATGGGTTTTGGTTGTAGATGATGCCGAATGATATGGAAGTACTTGAGTTGGTGGCAGGATTTGGAGTGGTTGAGGCTGCAAGTTTGGTGTTGTGGCAAAAGTTTGGTCTCTTCTTAGTTTGCTTCTATCTGTATTTTCTTATAAAAGTTGATATTGTTAGTTTCTTTTTTAATGTTTGAGAAGAAGTTGTATTTGAAAACTTGCATGTTACATAGATTATGTTGCTGAATGGATCGAAGTTGGAACCATGTTTCTAGGTGTAGACCTCTCTACTCAATAGATATGTGGCCTTATCGATTGTTATTGCAAGATTGTCATGACCGTAATTGCAATGGTTCTTTTTCATGTAATCTTCTAGTATGTTCTTGCCTTCTTTTTTTGGGACTTCTACCAACTAGTTGAGCGAGATGTTAAATCCATAGTGCAGCAACTCAATTGGATATGTTTCGATGCCATTTGTTCTTGTGTCCAGAAGCACTTGGGCTACACTTGTTCGTAGTGGATTGCCAACCAAGTCTTCGTATCAAGTTCGAGTCTGTCAAGTATGTCATTGAGGAGTCCTGCATGTTAAGTACATATACGTTAGCATTGTCGTTTCAAGTAAAAATGAAGGTTGTGAAGTTTGTAGAAGGTTAAGTATCATTGCGATCTTGTTATCTTATGCAAGTCACTATTCATTGTTGAGAATTCGAGTGGATGTGGCTATCAATTTTAGAGGTCGTTGTACATTGTGTAGCCATTGACATATGTTGATGGCTTTTGCCCAACGATGTATGCCATTCTCATCTAGTTTATCATTATATACCTATGATTCTGTATATTTGTAGGACAGTTCTTGATTTGGCACGAGATATTCATGTGGTTTTGAATGTATAGCCGAAACATCTGCATACATAAGTCAATGTGGTTAGGTGAAGTAATATGTCATTTGGATTGTGTGTACCTCATCGGGAGTCATCTTTGCCTTGATAGGTGATGTGTATTTATAAAAGAGAAAATGAGGAAAGTACATTAGTATGTTAATAAATCTATTAGTAAGAGAAGAAAATTAGAAAAATGCATTAGTATATTAATAAACAACATTTGATAGAAGATTTAAAAGATTGCTTTATTACTTGCTACAAGAAGCGTATGAGATTGTTGTGTGATGGAATGTGTTGTGTTTAATCTTTATTTGTTTCTTGTTGAGTTATATTATTTCTTTACTTGAGTCATAGTGTCAAGAAATGTGTTAGACCAAAGACATATGGATTTGGAAGGCCGACGATTTGCAAATTTCTTCTTTTGATTATGTGGGAGAGCATTATATAAACTAGTCCAGATGATGTGAACATGCTTCTTATGCTTTTTGGTTGACTATGGCTCCTTGCAATTTGTGACCGATGATCGCATATTCATCGTGTGAGTGTCAATGAGAACGTGAATTTATGGTACCACTTGTTATTTAGTGCCTTGTGTTAGTGCTTACTACGTTGTAGAGTGAGTTGTTGGTTCATTGACTAGATTGTGTTGAGAAATAGATAAATGAGGTATGCTGCAGAATGAGGTGCTTTGTATCCCATAAGCACAGTGAGGAGAGTGGAACAAGCTGGAAAGCTATAAAGACATGTACTTGGTTCATTTTTCAATGCAATGCTATTGTCCTTTCAATCAAGTGTCAGTGTCATTGTCCTTACACACAAGAATGTGTTTATGAGTTCAAGTCTCAATCTTGAAACCTAATTCACTTGTGTGACATTTGGTCTTGTCTGTGTCTATGTACTCATGAGTCTTGTCTTCATCTTCCATCCTCCATAGCTCCTGCCATGCTCTAGATCCATGTTTTCTCACATGGTATCATAGCTCAACTGAGCATGGCATAGCTCAGACACTACCTCTCTAGTCTCTCTTCACCTTTGGTCAACTCTGTCCAGCTCATGACTCCATTTTCAACTTCATCTTCTTCGTGTCTGCCATAGCCTATAGGACCTACTTGCCTTGGAGCTCCTTGATCTCTCCATACAAGGCATATCTCACTGAGGTGTCTTCAAGGGAGTTGTTCCTTGACTCAGGGCGCAGCATTGTGTTACCTCACAGCATAACATTGGGCACTATTCACTCCAGCATTTCGAATTTTCTCCCTCGCTGCCCTGTTTTTGACAGTCGTCTAGTCGTACAGCCAAGATGACCTGCACTCATCACGATCCATCCTGCGAGCTTAGGGGTTTTAAAGCTTGCCATATGAGCCTCCTTCCATCTAGAGATCTCGAGAAATAATCACCTCTAGGAGCTACTACAAGCAAAAGTTTAGTCACCTGTCTACTAAACCCTAGTTCCAGCCATAGCCATTGACCTTCAAGGTTATAAAACTTTTCATTTTCTTACTCCTCTTAGTCCACTGAAGACTCTATCACTCTGGTCTTACTAAGCAGTTAGTTTCCAACAAACCATCACACTAAATCAACAAGCAAGAAGAAGACCAAGCATCAACATCCGACATTGAGCTCCAAGATAGTATCTTTTTGATACTCATGCAGTGTTGTTAAACACTGATCGTCTTGTGTCTCTTGACATGTTGAGGTACAACTCTTTTGTTGGCTAACTTGCTGCTGATCAAAAATGGCAAAGCTCGAACAAATAGCCAAGTTCAACTATGAGGGCTTTCATGCTTGGAAGGAAAAGACCATGTACCACCTCATGAGAAAGGACCTTTGGGATCTCTTTGAAGATGATGAAGCTTATGCAAACCGCGAGAAAGAAGATTCTGAAAGTGGGATCCTTGCAGTAGCTCCACCAAGAACCAAGGAGTGGAAGAGGATGAACAACAAAGCACTAGGCATCATTGCCTAGGGTCTATCTGATGATGTAATGCATCATATCTCTGGCATCAGAGATGTAAAAAGGGCTTGGGAAGAGCTTGACAAAATCTTTGGAACTCAAGCAAAGAATTCAAAGGTAAAATTGCTCATGTAGTTTTATAAGCTGGATATAAAAGATAGTGCTTCCATGACCACACACATTAATAAGTTCAAGAGTTTAAAAACCCAGCTTGCAACTCTTAAAAAGAATATTGATGAAGATGAGGCAATAGCTGTACTACTTGCAAGTGTAAACAAGGATCCATATGAAAATCTTGTGTCCACTTTGAGTAATGTTCCAAGCCTCACACTTAAAGAATGCAAAGTAAAAAACAAGAATGCAAAAGACGATGTCTCATCATCTAGGGACAATCTTTTGTACACCAAAGAAGCTGTTGGACCTAAAGGAAGAGGTCGAGGATTCATCAACAACAACAATAAGGATCGAATTATATGTCACTATTGTGGTAAGACTAGCCATGTAGCCAGCGAATGTTTCCACAAGAAAAGAGCCCAACAAGTGCAAAGTGATCATCACCAGAACCAGTTCATGGAAGAAGAAGAAGAAGAAGAAGAAGATGCTTCCACTACCATCAACAACTCTGACAGATTGTTTTGAAGAACTTTCATTGTATCTTTCATATGTTTTTCCCATAGTGGATCTTTCTTTTCCTTAGTGGATTTGACTTTATAAAAACCCTACCAAAGATGTACAATTTCAAGCCTTAACTTGACTAGGCTTCCACATAGCTAGTCTCCTGGTGGCCAGTCTTTGTATGCAGGGGGGGCAAAAGCCAGCAAGGGTAGAGATTCATCAATTGAGGGGGGGTGTTGAGAAATAGACAAATGATGTATGCTGCAGAATGAGGCGCTTGGTATCCCATAAGCATAGTGAGGAGAGTGGAATAAGCTGGAAAGCTATAAAGACATGTACTTGGTTCATTTTTCAATGCAATGCTATTGTCCTTTCAATCAAGTGTCAATGTCATTGTCCTTACACACAAGAATGTGTTTCTGAGTTCAAGTCTCAATCTTGAAACCGAATTCACTTGTGTGATAGTTGGTCTTGTCTGTGTCTATGTTCTCATGAGTCTTGTCTTCATCTTCCATCCTCCATAACTCTTGCCATGCTCTAGATCCATGTTTTCTCACAGATTGTGACATAGATTCCTAATATCATTTCATCATTTGATGTGTCGATATAGTTGATCTTACACATTGCATTGTTTGTTGCACCTATGATAAGGTCAATGTTCTCAGTTATCATTGCAATCATCCCAGCTGCTATCTCCTCTATCTCATGGAAGTTCTTGTCATGTAGCCAGGTCTACAATGTTGGCTCATCGTTTACATTCATTTGAACTTTGACAATGTGCATCTTTTCGACTGTGTAGAATATGTTTGTTGTAGTTGTGAACATCTTCCTTGTGTGGGCATATGATTGTTGTTTTTTGGTCGACAAAATCTAAGACGTTATTCTCATCGATCATGCACTAATGTAAGCATTCATCTTTCTCTTGCTTTATTGGACAATGATGCTTGATCACTTGTAGAAACTGTAGGAATGGCAGGTTGCATGTGTGTCGAATTGAGGTTTAAAGAGTGTGTTGTTGTCCATGTGCCAATACAATGAGAAAGTGATGTGACATTGTTTGCAGAAACTCGATTTGATTGTTGCAGATAACTGGTAAATGTACAAGATTGCCAAATAGTATCATGAGCTTCTTGTTGAATGGACTGAGTAGTGAGCCTTGATAGATACTCACTATCTAGCGCACTATTATATCAAATGTTATCCTTGTTAACATGGACATATAATCAATTATGATTGCTTTAGTGTCTCTTATTGCAATGTAGCATTTGTCCATCTCTTGCACCTATGATGGATATTGCTATGCACATACTGGTATCTTGAACTAGCAGTGGATCCTGGTGGATAGATTGCATAGTCTAGTTGTAATTGCTTATATGCTTGCTATCAGTAGTATACTCTTATTTCTACCAATGAGGTTGTAACTGTAGTAACGTATGAGGAAGCTCTTTCCATCGCCTGAGGTGTCACAAATGATTTATAGACCGTATATATCTCATTGATGAGATGGTTGTAGATAGCTTGTTATTCTATTATTAGAGTAATGTCGGGAATTTTTTGGAACTCTTTTGTGAGCTATAACATCTTTATCCATATTGATACAACGCTACTTTCGCAATCTGAAGCTACTAGAGGTACTATGAAAGTCATTGGGTTGTCTTTGATAAAAGGGATATTTTGAATGATCATGTTCATCAATTGGTAGGTTCGGTCCAAGGCAAGCAAGTTTCTTTGCATGTAGTCCATGATGAACATTTCAAGGTCTTTCTCATTGACCATGAGACCATGTAGTTGGCACTCGATGTAGTATGATTGTGCTGAGTTCTCCATGCTTATTAGTTTGCTCTCTCATCTAAAGCTTGTTCATTACAGTAATGTGTTAAAGAAAAAACCTTCAGTTTGGTGGCTTGGGTGAAAATTGATGAATCGTACAAATCTAGTATGTTGCTCCACAGTATTGCCATAAGCATCGTAGAGAGTGGGTGTTCGACACCAAATGCAATGGTGGTTTTGGTGAAGTTGTATTGTTTGTGGTAGTGATAGAATGTTACATGCTCTAAGCTTGATGGATGGGCACATTAAAGGTCTACAAGATGCATGATGATATTCCCTATCCTTGTGAGCTTTTGTTATCATATTTGTTTAGGGAAGCTGTTGATGCACTCAGCAGACTCACTTTGTGTGACTATCGAGATTTGCATGCAATTCAACACCACTTTAGTTGGTGACATTGGCTTGCAAAATATTGTAGTGAAATTTTCTTTTTGCTTGTTTGAGACCAAGTCTTGCAATCCTAGTATCTTGGCATATTTTATCTAGATATTTAACTTTCTGATCAGCTCCACCTTCATTGCATACTTGAGTAGGTGGTAAGAGATTGGAAGAGTTTATTAATCATTGAATATTCATGTGTGCTCCCTAGAGGAGTAGTAGCATTGGGTGATATGGCACAACATTTCAGTGCTGATCTCCAGGATGGTAGTAGATGTATTTTTGAGTTTTAGGGTCTATTGTTGGTTCTGGATCATCACGTGAGCCATACTAAAATATGTACTTGAATTTACCATGGCCATTACTTTTGCTTATGTAGCAAGCTTGATGGCACCTACGAATTTACTTTGCCATGATGGGGGCTCTTAGTTTTCTTATCAAAATGCACCGATAATCGTTGGATGGAATGTACATGCATATCTCATTTGTCGCATTCGCAATGTCTGCCTCATGTAACCATAGGATCACATGTGCAGGTAAGGAGCCCTTATGTTAGATCTCATACCTAATGACATGGTGCTAGATGCACCCAACACAAGCAGCTCTGCCAAGAATTTATTGATTGAAGAAAAGGTGGAACCTTGTGTGGAAGAGGATGGCGCACTTGATGGGCAATCTTTCCATAAGAATTTAGGATTGAACTCCTTTGCAATGCATTCCAACTTGTTGATCTTGGCCCATCTTATACTAGTGACCTCGTCTATAGTGAATGTAAGGAAGAAATGAGGCATGCCCCATACATCGACAATTGTGATAAGTTCCTTCAAGTTACGTCAGTACCAAGATAGGGATCTTGGTATTGAAGCGAGAACATTATACTAGAGGATGTGCATGACGACCTCCTCATTAGAGCTGTTCTTATTTATGCCCCTGTAGTTGTCAATGTCTCTTTGTAGGCAAGTTGTACTTGTATTGTTTGCGATCAAGATAGTTTGTTTTAGCTAGTATAGAATCAAGATGTAAGAATTGTGTAAGGTCTACACAGAGAACACGGTTGATACCTACATCTTGATGTATTCACTAAGATAGAAGTTACCATTGTAGGCACCATGGCCAAGTGGGAATAGGAATGAAAAAACTAAATTTTCCAAGGTGATATCTAAGCAGGGCGAGCTTCTTATAGGCAAGTTGTCTCTCCTAAACGTTGTTGCTCTTTCTACGAGATAGTTATTATTCTGTAATATGATGCATGCAGACTCATATTAATCAACTCTTTGGAATGCCCGTCATCGTCTTGGCTCGACTATATTATCGAGAAAATTGTAACCTCTTTCATTCTCGTGTTTTGCTTGGAGCATTGGGTTGATTGGAGAGCTTTCATGATAGAGCTCTAGAATCCTTTCGATGGATTATCTCTATTAAGAATGCAAAGCCCTATCCTTGGATGTGGATGTTCTGTTATAGCCATGTACTTCTAGATTAGTGGATTATTTAGCATATTGAAAGTGAACACATCCGCAATATTAGATGTAGTCGAGTCAATTCTAGTAGATGGCTATGAAAGCGATACATCATTCCAAGAGACTATAGGATTATCAAGAATTGATTGATGGTCCAAGGTTTCGTTCGCAATCGCTTTTGTCATTTTCGAGACTGAGATAGACATATCAATGATGCTTATGAGTTGAAGCTGTAATGGCTCTACATTGAGAATTCGTTTTGTGTAGTCTACCAGACCATGTATTTGTTTTTGTCTTTATTCGCGAGACATGGTCGACATTTCATTATCATCATGTTGACTTCATGTTGTTGGTGTGTAAGGATGAGAATAATGCTTGACAAAGCCATTGTTCCTTGCATTTCTTCTATAGACGCATCATTTTTTTGCGAGGTGACAATATGATGTTGCATTGTGACTATACCACATGATATGCACATTGTTAGTGTTCCAATGATGCTTTCATATTTTGTTGCCTAAGATGATTCGAATTTGTCTATGTCATACCAAGTTGCAGCAAAGGGTTTTAAAGATGTTTTTCTACAAGCCATAGGTTTCCTTTTCTAGAAGTCCTAAAGGATGCCTTGTAACTTCATTTTTGTGTAGTGTCCGTTGATGTTGATGAGAACAATACATTTTTATCGTTCAACTACACTACACTTATTCATGAAAAAAACATGCTATACTAATTCAAATAAATAAATGAAATAAATAAATACTAGAATGAATAAATATTAATAATTTTTTAAAAATAAATGAAATGAAAAAACATAATATATAGCATGTTGAAGAGTTGGCATATGTCTCTTTGTATTTAAATAATTATGGGGGAAGGTGCCATTCCCCCATCCATCCAAATATTCTGTTTGTTCAAAAGAAATACGATTTTGTTTTTTTTAGTACATTTGAAAGATTGTTACACTTTTATTTTTTCCATATGTTCAAAAGATTATTATTTTTTCCCTTTTGTTTCACTACTAATTAACTATTAACTATTACAAATACTACTAATACTGCATAAGTCTAACTACTAATACTACTAATAAGTCTAACTAATTAACTAATAATATTTAAACATAAACTAATAAGTTAATAAATGTTTTACCTCTTTTAACTTATTGATTATCCAAAACATAACAAATTAATAAACATAAACTAGTCGATGCAACGATACTAATCATAACTAATTAGTGCCACGATGTTGTGCTGCTACACGCACACCGTGTAAAAAAATCTAGAGTGTGGCTTCCTTTTAGATTTAGAGAGCCAATGCCGCTTTAGGCATTAGTGTTAGTGTCAATGGTTCAAAATATTAGTTTTTTTGGACAAGTTTTTAGTCAATTTTTGATATTATAGATATTATCTCTTGTAAAAATCCATAAAACTATAGACAACTTCTAGATTAGGATGATATGTAAAAGAAAACATGTAGCTTTCAACCGATTTGAGCGGATTTTATGTAAAAAGAGAGATTGACGAAATCGCATGATGCGCGGTCGTTGTTTTTAGGCAATGAACAACACTCCGAAGTGGGAGATGAAGGAGTGATCTGGCAGAATTTTGGCCAAGTGTCCAAGTATTTAACCCCCCTTTCAGAGCCAATGGAGACATCTGATTGACGATCTGAATAGCATAGAGGAAGGTATTATTTTGTACACGTTTTTGTCTATTAGAGTTATATTTTCTCATAATGTTGAAAGAAACTGATAGGCTTCATCTCTGTTAGTATTCTTCTATATTTTCTAATTCTTTTTGGGAGTATTCTTCTACATCTTCAATCTCTTCGAACACCTTCTCTTTCATCTACTCCTCTTCCTAAATCTACCTTCACCCTGCTATCTCGTACCTTCAAGAACTTGGTTTGAAACCTTCAATCCTTCTCTTATCTCTACCATCTCCGGAGTAAAAGCTCTTGAACCCCCATACATTCTTCTCTTCCCAAACCCCTGTGGTAACCTTCAACCCTACGCGCTACAACATTGGTGAACCCGATGTGAAGGTCAGTGTAAGAGAACTCCAAGATGGGGGATTTTTCAGGAGATACTCTACAACAATTGGTGCGCATACTGCAGCAAACTCAACAACAACAAATCCAAATGTTACAACAACAACAACAACAACAACAAAGGCAAGATGAAGAGAAGATTGATTCCACAGCTATCAAGGCCCTAGAAAAAGTTGGGCATGAATTAAAACAATTTAATAGTTAAAATGTCACTATTTTTATTCACTTATATGTTGAAAAAATGCTCTTCTTTGGTGTACCACAACATGCATGGAGTCACTATTTTGCCAGACTAGCCAAGCATGGTCTTCAAGAGAGAATCTATGGTCTTTTTCGGCAAGATGCGGATTGGGCCGCATTCAAAAAAGCCCTACGCGAATAATTCTTCTTAGAAAAATGTAGCCTTATGACAAAGAAAAATTTCACTGAATGGGTTGAAAAACCCAACAAATGTTTAGCTGCAATAGCTTTGTACCACGAGTTTGAAAATAAATTTGGACAACTTGATGCTGAAGACCAACAAAGTATGGAAGGCTAGAAGATTGAATTATTCCTTAAGGCTGCAGATCCCATTTTGCAAGAAAAGCTTGTTGATCGCCTAGAATATGCTACCTTCGAATCAGGGGTCAAGACTGCATGGACAGATGTTACTGATGCAGTTAACATGATTGCTCGAAGAGAGCGGATGCGACTAAGATTGGGCTCTACTTCAACTTCAACAACTCCATTGACAGAGCTTGTTACACCTTCAAAATCCCCTATTCCTTTGACTAATCAACCATTAGGGGAGTTTTGAGGTCTCAAAAATGCCTTTTAGGATGTGGAGAGAGAGTGCTCTAGACCAATAAGAGCAAAGCCTCCGTAACGGAACTTCTATTTTAAAATAATTAAAAAATCATTTTATAAAAATATATAAATATAATAATATTATGAATTTGTATTTTTATTATGTATTTTTAGTCTCTTATATTCGTGATTATGACATCTTTTGCATTAATGGCATAGAGTCTCGGCTACTTTTATTTAATGACATTTCTAGATTAATGATAATGACTGATGTAATCGAAATTCAAATTGGTGAAAAGCATGGCGCTCAATTTTTTCCCTCCTTTCTTTTATTTCTCTATTGTTTTTCCCTTCGTTATGGTAGCCTAGTCCTCTCTCTCTCTGTGCATGTATCTCTCTCTTCTACCATGGATACAGAAATTCGACCTTCAACAAGGCGTCCAAGCTCCCAAATCACATCCATATCAATGTTTAACTCATTCCAAACTGATGGAAGATGGATTCCTACTATCATTAGCAAAGGTAGTTGGATCACCATGCAACAAGCAAAACGTGGAAAAAGGCAAAGACATGAGAGCTCGTTTATCTCTGGTTGGAAGGGCAGAATCCGAGATTTTACGCTTGGAGCAAATAAGAATAGCATCAAAGAGGTACGAGTGCAACATGTGTTCATGCATAGAGAGCTGTGTTTGAAACCTGGATCTTCAAAGCTTCCAATGCATAGACCAAATTGTAAGAATTAGATTCTTAAAGTTTTTCCTTTCTTAAACATGGTTTAGGTTTTTCCATTATAATATTTCTTTGTGTTGTAGATGTCTATCCCTCTAATCTTGAGGAATGTCAACCAGTGGAATCTATTATTGATGTTATTGATGTTATACATGGTTCAATTGGAGAAGAAATGTATAGAGGCAGAAAGAAGACAGAGCTTGCAGAGAATGGAATATTCTTTTATGACCATTCTTATGTTATTCCTATGCGGCGTTGCCAATGGGGATCAATAAAACTCCTTCCTTTGCCTGATTTTTCAAGCTTTGAGTGGCCTTTGCCAAGTCCAGCTACTAGTGAGGGCTATGGATGTAAGATATTTTCTGAGATCCAGAAAGCACTAAAATCTAATATCTCAAGTAGGCTAAGCAAAGTTACTTTATTTATGCCTATTAATATATTTATTGATTTCTTCTCTAATATGGAGATAAGAATAACAAAAACCATGCTTTCAGTGAAGAGACTAACATATGATCATATCATACAATTTGTTGATGAAGGATGGGATACAAGGACAGAAGGAAAAATTATATGTAAGATAGATCAAGACTCTATAGCTTGTAAATATATGATTGCTACTCAAAATTTTATCCTTAGCTTTTACTATAGTCGATGGCATTTTGTTGGTAGTAATCTAGTTGCTTTAGACCAGAATCTTAATGATTTCAGCAAAGATCCTATAGTGGATCTTGATATTTGGTTCAACGAGGATATTATTGCAATCTTAAAGATCAGAAAATCATGTACGCTACATCAAGTGAGGATGGATTTACAAAATGAAGACATTGAACTACCATGCTCCTTTGTATTTCAACTTGACAAGAAACGAGTAAGTTTTCACATCATATTATATCTACTTAGATGTATATCAAGATCTCACTTTCTAACTAACAAACATTTATAATTTATTTTTTTCAGATATCGAAAAGGAGAGAAAATAATATACACTGTAAGGACATTCAAGAAAAGATATCTTTACTATCAATATAAAATATATGTACAAATTTTGTAGCAGATGTCTATCTGCCATCTCTATGAGATATACAAGGGCTGAAGGGCAAATTTCTATATATGAAGGCTTAGAAGGCGATATGGCAAAGCTATTTCTTTTTTGGAGAACTATCCTTTCTAGGAGTCCTTTTGCCTTTCTTTGATGTCTTGGGTATAGAAGGTGTTGAAGTTGTGGCTTCGCCTTCCGTGGTTATAGGCACCGCATCTCCTTCATGGTGCAAATCCCCACCAATCTCTATTGTTGGTTGTATACAATTGACCATTACATACTTCAAGAGCTTTGCTCTGACGTACAAACATGCTCAGATGTATAGCAATCCTTCGAAAACTGTCACACATTTATAGAAAAAAGAGTTTTAGTTCATTATTGTTCTTACAATAGACTATATTTTTATCATCAATGGACTATTTGCAATTAATATCTATCTTAAAGTTTAGTATCTTTCATATTACCTTTACATGTTTATCATCATTAAGATAAACAAAGTTAACCATTCTTCTAGCATTTGCAATCACCCTCCAGCCACAAGAATGGCTATCATCCTGATGGGGACACTGCAACCACCAACACAAAGTAAAACTATAAAGAGGACGGATGGTAATTCATAGAACAAACTCATGTTTCAATTATTTTAATGAATAACTTACCGCAACTTGTCTATATTGCATTGTTGCAAGCAAATCAGACGGCATAGGGGGTCTTTTCTCTAGCTCTTCAATTAATCTTTTGGCACCTCTATATATAAAATATGTTGAAATTTAGAGTACTTACAAAAAAAAGAATTGAAATATCAAGGAGTCCTTGGATAATATAACTTACAATTTAGCATTTCCATGGCTTCCTTTCATAGAGTTGATTAAAAACATTGCTTATCCACAAGGTCTATTGCAATCTGTCAAGAATCGCATGGTGGGGGGAGTTGCTTAAGATGCTGCGCCGAACACACACAGAATGCACAAGGAGAAGCTCACTCAAGAGATAAGAAGAGAAATGGAGGCCAAAACGTTTTCTTGCTGATTTCTTCTTCTTCTTCCACACTCTTTACAATGTACACAAAGTATAGATAAGATACAACATAAAATGAAAGTGGCCTACTAAGTCAAACAATGCATAACCGACTACACTAGTCGACTGACGCTATAACTATGCCAGCTGTAAATAGGTGTAACAACCAAAATATAATAAGTAATGAGTCAGTGGCCATGTGAGAGTCATAATGACCATCGACGTGCTAAGTGTAGACATGTGGACCCATCTAACCAGGCGGTCCATCATCAATGTCCGCATGTGTTGAGCTTGTCATCTCAACACTCCCCCTCAAGCTCAACTGCATCTCTGCAACTCCAAGTAAGCTTCGAAACTTTTGAAGCTTCTCTGTACCCAATGCCTTTGTGAAGATGTCAGCTATCAGATCCTGTGTGCTGACATACACCAAGTCAATCTCACCTACTAGTACCTTCTCTCTCACAAAGTGGTAGTGTACCTCAATATGTTTTGTCGTGGCATGGAACACAGGGTTCCTAGCCAACTGTATACTGCTCATGTTGTCACAATAAATGACAACTGGACCTTCCACCTGCACATCCAAATCAGCCAATAGTTTTTGCAGCCATACTACCTCACATGCTGCAACAGCAGCACCTCTATACTCAGCCTCTGTACTCGACAAAGCAACTATAGATTGCTTTTTGCTGCTCCATGCAACTGCTGCACTACCAAGAGAGAACATGTATCCACTGGTAGATCTTCTATCAGACATACTACCAGCCCAATCTGCATTTGTGTATCCAAACACCTGTACATCTGTACCTGCCTCATAGAAAAGTCCATAATGTAATGTGGACTTCACATATCTCAATATGCGTCTGACTGCATCCAAGTGTGGCTTTCTAGGTACTTGCATAAACTGACTCACAAGACCAACAGCGTAGCTCAAGTCTGGCCTTGTAATGGTCATGTAGATCAAACTCCCCACTATCGTCCTGAACATAGTAGGGTCTTCTATCTCATCCCCAACATCAGCACTCAACTTTACATTCTGCTCCAACGGAACTGAAAGTGGTTTGCATGCTGTCATACCATACTTGGACAACATATCCAAGCCATACTGTCTTTGGGACAGCCATATACCATCATCACATCTGATCACCTCAATGCCAAGGAAGTACCTTAGCTCACCTAGATCCTTCATCTCAAACTTCATCTTCAAACAGCCCTTGACTTCAGCAATCCCACTATCACTATCACCTGTAATAATCAAGTCATCCACATAGATGACTATGATGACCAAACCTGCATCTCCCTTTCTCACATAAAGTGAGTGATCAACATCAGAAACATAAAAACCAATATTGACAAGATACTCTCTAATCTTGTCAGACTATGCTCTAGGTGCTTGCTTGAGCCCATAGAGTGCCTTCTTCAACCTGCACACATACGTGGGATGCTCTAAATCTTCATAACCTGCTGACTGATCCATATACACTTCTTCCTGCAAATCACCATGCAAGAAGGCATTCTTTACATCCATTTGGTGCAACCTCCAACCTTTGGCTGCTGCCAAAGCAATCACACATCTGACAGTTGCCATCCTAGCAACTAGACTGAAGGTTTCATCATAATCTATGCCATATGTTTGGGCATAGCCTTTTGCAACCGGCCTAGCTTTGTACCTGCTAATAGAACCATCTGCATTGTGCTTAATCTTATAAACCCATTTACATCCAATAGCTTTCTTTCCCTTTGGCAATGATACTAGATCCCAAGTCTTATTGGCCTCTAATGCAGCCATCTCCTCATCCATTGCTGCATCCCAATGAGCATGACCAACAGCCTCCTCAAAACATGTGGGCTCAACATCCTCAACTAGTTTCACCATATAAGCATAATGGTGAGCTGCATAACCTTCAAAACCAAATCTTTTAATAGGGTATCTCACCCTACTAGACCTACGTACCACTGGATCACTCAATGGAGTCTTTGCATTAACACGTGCTCTCTGCACATCTGGAGTCCTCACTGAAGAAATGCCAAGCTCATCATCCAAGCTCTCTGAGCCACTGGAGTCTCCATCAAGAACTGCATCAATGCCTTCTGACACTTTATTCTTTCCTTTGTCTTTACCTGTAGTGCTACTAGATGCACCTGAAGATGTAGAGGTACTCCTTAGTCTCCCAGACCAAGGACTACTAGATGATGTCTCTGGTCCACTAAGAGTCTGTGATTCTTGCTTTTCAGCCTGCACATGAGTATCATGATCATCATCAACATCCAATGCATCACCACTAGATGCATACCAACTGCTCATTTCATCAAAGATGACATCCCTACTCACTCTGAACTTACATGTGGCAGGGTTGTAACAGCGATACCCTTTCTGCTCTAAAGAGTATCCAATAAAGATACACTTTTCAGCCTTTGGATCCAGTTTCCTCCGCAACTCATCTGGCACATGAACATACGCAACGTAGCCAAACACTTTCAAGTGTGAAACATCAGGCTTCTTACCTGTAAAACATTCTTCGGGGGTCATACCATGAACTGCAGCTGTGGGAGTTCTGTTCATAATATAAACAACAGTATGAACAGCCTCAGACAAAAAATGCTTAGGCATATTCTTTTCAGCCATCAAGGTGCGTGCAACTTCTGCAATATACATGTTTTTCCTTTCTGCAGCCCCATTTTGCTGTGGGGTATACCTGCATGTGAACTGTCTCTTTATCCCATGAGACCTCAGAAAATCACTGAACTCATTTGAGAGGTACTCTCCCCCTCCATCTGACCTCAAGCACTTTACTTTCAAGCCTGTTTCTCTTTCAAATGCAGCCTTGAAAGTTCTAAAGTGCTCAAACGCTTCACTCTACAGTATGAACAGCCTCAGACCAAAAATGCTTAGGCATATTCTTTTCAGCCATCAAGGCGCGTGCAACTTCTGCAATATACATGTTTTTCCTTTCTGCAGCCCCATTTTGCTGTGGGGTATACCTGCATGTGAACTGTCTCTTTATCCCATGAGACCTCAGAAAATCACTGAACTCATTTGAGAGGTACTCTCCCCCTCCATCTGACCTCAAGCACTTTACTTTCAAGCCTGTTTCTCTTTCAACTGCAGCCTTGAAAGTTCTAAAGTGCTCAAACGCTTCACTCTTTTCCTTCATAAAATATACCGACAGCTTTCTAGAACAATCATCAATGAATGTGACAAAGTATGAACTGCCTCCAAGAGATACATTTTGTGTAGGCCCGCAAATGTCTGTATGCACAACATCAAGGATATTTCTGCTTACATCTCTATCATGTGAAAAAGGTTGTCTTGCCTGCTTACCAAATTGACACGCTTCACATACCTTCTGAAATTCTGCAACTCTAAATGTAGGCAAACATGTAACCAACCCTTTGGACTGCATTAATTTCAGCCTTTGTACATTTGCATGTCCAATGCGTTTGTGCCAAATTTCAATGTCTGCAACAACACCTTTTTCTTTGGCATACATAGCAGCATTCATAGTAGGAATTCCAGCGTCCAGAGTAAACATACGTCCAACTCTACTTCCCTTTGCTACCAACCTGCACTTGTCATTGAAATCTTCTACAAAGCAGCCCTTTGCATTAAATCTGACTTGCAACCCTTGTTCTACCATTTGACCAACTGACACCAAGTTCTTTGTAATAGATGGCACATGTAATATATCTGAAAGACTCTTTGTCTTACCATCATGCAAGGACAAGGGAACTTTTCCAATGTGTGAAATTGGGTGGCATGAGTCATCACCCGTCTGCACATAACCTGCATTCTGCAAATTCTGCATCTCTCCAAACCATTCTGCATGGCTGGTCATATGATTGGATGCACCTAAATCAACATACCAAACATCATCATTTGCTCCCTTTCCTATAACAGCATTCAACATATGCTACATAACAAACAGACGTTCATTTTTGTCTTCATTCTGTCGCGAAGACGATGCATAGTTTCCTTGCTGCAACTTACCACTATGGATATCATCTTTCTTAGCATAACATTGGGCTGCAATATGACCTATTTTGCCACAGTAGTGGCACACAATACTAGAGCTGTTAGAACCTTTGTTCTGCCATCCACCTCTTCCTCTAAAGCTCCCCTTGCCTCTAAAGTTACCACGACCTCCTGAAACCTGCATATCGCCAAATTGCTGATTCAATCTATTTTGCTGGTTGTCACTACCACGTCCTGTACCACGGCCTCTTGAAGAGAACCTGCCACATCCCCTTCCTAAACTGGAGTAGAAAGCTTGGACCTGTTCACCGCTTCTTTCAGATGTCTCACTCTGCATGTTGATCTCTTCAGTGATCATAAGGGAGACCAACTCATCGAAATCTAGAAATGGCTTTCTGACATATACGGAAGTTACAAAAGACTTCCAAGCCTTTTCATTGTTAAGTCCACCCAAGGTAGACGACACCAAATCATCATCATCGGGCATTGCATCAATTGCTGCCAAGGCATCTGCAATGCTCCTTACCTTCAATGCATACTCATTAATAGACATCTTCCCTTTCTTCAATGTATTCAACTCTTGCTTGAGTTGAATCTTTCGTGCCTTTGTATTTACAGAAAACATACTTTCAAGTATGGTCCAAGCTGCATATGCATTCTCTGCATTTCTAATGTGTCCCAGCATATTATTGTCAATTACTGCAGACAACCAATACATGACCTTTTTATCCTTTGCATTCCATTCCTTCCGTGCCTTTGTCTCTTCTGTAGTTGGAGGATCACTCACCTCCGGCTCCTTTTCTTCACCTAAAACGAACTCGTAGAGGCCTTTTCCAATAAGAAAGTTTGTGACACAGAACTTCCATGAAGGGCAGTTGTTCTTGTCAAGCTTCTCAATGATGGGGCTTCCACTATTCTCTGCCATTATCACAAGAATAATACCAAACAACAAGCAAATCTTCTGCAACCCTCGACCTGTAGTGCACAACAATACACCAGATAGCCTTTTTCACCATCTGCTCAACAATACATGCAATCTACAACCAGTTTGCAAATAAACCTTGTGTTTACTCACTAGTAAACACCTTTGATCTTACAGATCTGAAATCTGTAACCTACGCACCCACTTTTAGTCGATACAGCCGAAGTCACAGCGTACCCCGAAACTGTTGTCCACAACCTTGCGGCTCTAAAACGGACCCTGAAACTCACGCCAAATCTCACTGCAATCTGAGATTTTTGCTCTACCCTACTTCCGGTGCCTCCACAGGCACTATCCAAGAGAAAGAGTGGAAGGATGGGAGAGCTTCTTACCCGTGGCTTGCTTGCTCGAACCTTGCTTCTTCTCCTTTGTTTCAGCCTTCAAAATCAGCCTCTCTCAGTGGTGCGGCTCTGATACCATGTCAAGAATCGCGTGGTGGGGGGAGTTGCTCAAGATGCTGCGCTGAACACACACAGAATGTACAAGGAGAAGCTCACTCAAGAGACAAGAAGAGAGATGGAGGCCAAAACGTTTTCTTGCTGATTTCTTCTTCTTCTTTTACACTCTTTACAATGTACACAAAGTATAGATAAGATACAACATAAAATGAAAGTGGCCTACTAAGTCAAACAATGCATAACTGACTACGCTAGTCGACTGACGCTATAACTATGCCAGCTGTAAATAGGTGTAACAACCAGAATATAATAAGTAATGAGTCAGTGGCCATGTGAGAGTCATAATGACCACCGACGTGCTAAGTGTAGACGTGTGGACCCATCTAACCAGGCGGTCCATCATCAATGTCCGCATGTGTTGAGCTTGTCATCTCAACACAATCAAGCTCCAATGAGAACTAAAAGCAATTATATCTCAACAAATTAGTAGGATAAAATCTCAAAAACTCTAATAGAATATTGAATCACTTACTTTTCATTATATGGAATTATAAGGAGCTCCAAAGTATCGAAGTCAATCAGATTGAGCCAGTGCTCAATAAAACTTGTATCAAGCTCGTTCCTCATAAAGAATGAGATAGATGGATCAAGAACCTCAATTTTTTGTTGTATATCCAAAGGAAACTCATGCATTATACACCTAGAAAAGGCATAGAAATAGTGAGTATAAACAAGAAAAATCTTATTGTCAAAAAAAAATCAAAAAGTATAAGTAATTATGGATGGATATACCTTAGGCCAACAAGAATAATACTGTTATTTACTTCTCTTCTTTTATCCTTAAGAATCTGAACACATACAGCATCAAAGGAGATAACCTCAGTTCTTTTGCCTAAGTCACTAGGTAAGAAACAAAACACACTGAATCCTTTTGGATTAGCTGCTTCAAGAAGGGTGGCTAGCTCATTTTCAAAGGACTTTAGTTGCTCTGTTTCCCTTTCTTCAACCCTTTGCCTCCTATTCTCTCTCCATTTATCTGTCTGTTCCTCTTTAGCTTTCTCCTCTTTTTCATGTTGCCTTATATCCTTCTCATGGGTGACATCCTCAACCCTGAGACCAGAATCATCTTTCTTTCTCCTAGCTGGGGGCACATTAAGGATATTAAATGTCTTCACATCAGTGAGGGGAATTGGCTCAAGGACCTTTGAAAATCTATATCTTAGCCTCCTAAGAATTACCATGTCCTTGTCCATAGGTGTAAGCCTATGAGCATGAGCAGCACAAATATAGACATCTTGAAAAAACTCAACTAAAAAATCCTCTGTGGCTTCTTGTATACAATTAAGAGCTGTTCTTGTCCATTTGAAACTATCCAAACTATATTTATCACAAATTTCCCTGACAAGCCTCTGAAAAGACAACTTTGGAATTGCATTGTCAAGAGCCTTTACTGCCTTCCTAATCTCCCTTAGGCACCTGACATTTTGAGAAAACTTTCTCTTTGGCTTTGACTTTCTAGAGAGCTTCTGAGGCTTTGAAGACTGATGAATCTTTGATGCTAAATCCCTAGGATCAATCTTCTCCTTTCTTGCTGTTGCCTTAGTCCTAGCCATCTGCCAAAAAAGACATGTTACTTCTTCTCCAACATGTCCAGTGAAACGCGAGTCCCAGACAAGAGGTATCCATGCTGCATGTCATTTTCGCGTTTCAGCTGAATTTTTCTCGAGCATGTCTAGTGAAACGCGAGTGTCAAGCAAGGCGCCTCATTGTAGCTACTTCTTTTCGCGTTTCACCGGACTTGTTATCCATTGTGTCCAGTGAAACATGAATTTAAGACAGGAGGCCTCCTTGAAGCACGTTCTTTTCGCGTTTCATCGGACAACTCATGAATAGCATAGAAATCGACAAAACCAAGAAAAAAGAGCTTTGATCTAAGGAAAGCTTTTAAAATTACATAAAATATCCACATAATTAGGGAAGAAGTTTGAAGATTTCCTTAAATCTCCACAACATGAAGGAATGCTCCCACTATGGAAAAAATTCTTTTGTAGTGCTGATAAGCTCATAATAACATAAAGGATTAAGGAAAAGCATCAAAATAATGCATTAAATGGAGCCTGTTATTGAAAAGCAAGATACAGAAACCATACCTTCTTTTTAGCTTATTCTTCACAATCTCAGCCTAATGACGAGAATATGCTTGAAGGTTTCCTTTGTTGGGGAAGCAGTGAAATGCTTGGAGATTGGAAGGAACACCAAAGGTAAAGGCGGAGTAGCAATGTTTTCTGCTTACTGGAAATGCGGTGAAAGGCGAAGGCGGTGAATTTGCATGGACTCAACGTTCTTGGCAAAGTGTTAATAACACACGTGTGACGTATTCTCACTTACCGGGATTTTTTTAAAACTTGGAAAAGTGTTATGTAACACACGTGTGACGTATTTTCGAAAAAAGAGAGTGCGCACATCTTCTAAGGAGTTTGATACGGTGTGTTAAGTGAGACACGTGTGCACGTATTCTGAGGCATTTCGTGCATGCAAAAATATTGGAAATTTCATTCAAATTTTTTGTCCCGTTTATTTTTCCATTATTACACAAACTTTTTCGTTGGAACTATCACCACATGCTTAACGGTCAATATAAAAGCATTTCAAAGCCATTTCTCCGACATTGTCTTCTTTTCTACCGAAATTTTGTCTCGACTTCCCTTCAAGGTCCTTCCTTCCTATGTGGAGAGCAGTTCAACAATCTTTGATAGGTAACAATTTTTTTTTATTACAAGTATTTTAACAAAACAAATTTGATTAATATAGAAAGAATTTTTAATAACACTTGAATAATTATAGATGTTATGTGCTTTGTATTTTTTAAAAGCAGCGTAGATTTTCCAGAAAGGATTTTATCATAAATTTTTGTGTTTCCATAGAATTAATTTATAGTTCATGTTTCTCTTCTTGATTTGCATCTTTTGACCGGTGAAACGCGAAATAATATCCTTGTTAGTGATATTTTACTAAGTATCGCGTTTCACCGGTGAGATATTGAAATAATTTTCGTCTTCAAGGTAGTGTCCGGTGAAACGCGATTTCTTCACAGGCATTTGCCTTGGACACTTTAATTTTCGCGTTTCACCGATCAACTAAAAAAATTTCTCATTTTTTGATTTTTTTGTCTTGAAAAATGCAATTTTGGGGCCTCTTTCCATGGTTCCATCTTGTTTTATTGGATATTGGTTCTATTCTACTTTGTTTTCAGGGATAAATCTTTTCCTGGTCAAGATGACAAAGAGGAAGCTATCTCTGGAAGGAATGGATGAGGAGGAGATAATTGAGACATATGATGATAGGCTCTTTGATTTCTTACACACCACTGGAAATTCTTCCAAGTTTGGCTATATCTGGGAAATTTTGAATGTTCCTTTTGATTTGAAGGAGTTATTGGAGGATCTTGAAGATAAACTTAAGGAGTACATATGTTTTTATGATAGACATGTGCAAGGTTTGAAAGTCAATGGATTTGTTCATTATAGTGATGTCATGGGAGCCACCAGTACATCCAGGTCAACTTTGCTAGGTAGGTTCAACCTCATTGATGAGGAATTCAGAAAGAAAGAAACATGTTGCCCTTTCCACAGGTATCAACACCAATGCCTTCTAATCCACAAGGATGTTGGATTTATTGTGTATCTTCAGTACATGAAAAATTCTTCTCCAGATATAGACCAATAGGGAAAGCTAGAGGATATTGCAAGTATGGATAAGGAGGTCGAAGAGAAGGAGGAGATGTTCCAAGAAGATGTTGAAAATCAACTTGTCCAAGGTTTTGATGTAGGTTTGTTCAAGAGTGACAATATCACAATGGTGGAAGAAAAGGAGATCGAGCCAAGTGCACAGGTTGATGGAGAAGGTCCTCTTGCATGTGTTCCAACATTTCCCACTTATCTTATCAACAAGAAGAGATATGTGTTGCTAAATGATATTCAACATCTTTTTGATCTTAGAGAAGATTATTGCTTAGCAATCCTTGCAAGTTGGGGCAAAAATGACATGAATTTTATAGGTTATGAACAAGAACCACTAGCAAGTCTTGATCTTGAGGGAGAGAATTTCCAAGATAGCTCTATAGCCTTACATACATGTATTAATCAGATCATAGAATACGAAAAGGGGGGGCTACCTACAGAAGAAGAGTTCTTGCAGGTCCAGAAGAAACTTCATATTGATGATGTAGGGTATGAAGAGAGATTGAAGTCTCCATAAGATGAGAAGCCCAAGAGTTCAATAAATCTTTATGATGATAGTCTTCTTGAAGAAGACGAACACCCTAAGGTATGAAATATAATTCGAAGTTACCCATTGAGTTTATGTTAGACTTTATTATGCATTATAGATAAATATCTTATATCTTGTACTGTTGTGGTTTGTTCTGTAGATTGAGATTGAAGATCTGGACAACTTTCTTGGAAGGGCCAAGGGCTCTAGGCCAATGAAGCTTGGAAAAAATCAAAGCCTTGGCCATTATATTGGAAACTTAAACAATAAAACAATTGTAATATATCATAGTAGATTGTCAAGCTCTCCAAGTCTACCAATGATGGCTTTGAGAGCTATCTCAAAGGCAATTGGATCTCAAGTTTTCAGTAGAGGTTTGGACAAGATCATTTTAGTGGAGAAGGAAGAAGCCATAATAGTTTTTGGCTTCATGCCTGGATACAGTGGATCTAGAGTTGGATATTTTGGAGTTCTTGGCTCCTATTTGCTCTCTTATGTAGGAGATAGTAAGAATTTGAAGCTTCTTCCAGGCTATTAGAAACAAGAGTTTTTGAAATACAGAGGTCTTATTGAGTGGGATGAAATAAAAGATTCCTCTAGAGGCCATCGAGCTACCTGAAACCAAGGACTCCTCTGAAGGCCCTGTTGAGGTGCCTGAAACTAAGGACTCTTCTGCAACACAATCAGACTAGAAGATGCCAAAGATTAAGGGTTTCTTGAAACCCATCTTTTCCCAACTCTTTGTTTGGTTTGTAACCATTCTGTAAATCTTTGCTTTGCGCAAGAATTTAAATATCTATCTTTTCTTCTTTGGGTAACAATTTGTATAGTCCTTTCTAAAGATGATGTATTGCTTGATGTGGTTGTATCTTTAAGCTTGAATTTATGCCAAATTTGTCGATAGAACCATTGAAAGACCTCTAATAAACTGTTGGCTTTGTGTCTTCCACCTCTATGTCTTGTGTGTCTGAAATATTTTGTTCTTGCTTGATAATGTGATTTTTCCATACCTTGGGTTGACCAGATAGATAGAGATCCATATTGTTTAATAAAGTATGGAGCATGGTTGTATAGAATATGCTGCATAGTCAACAAATAAAGAAAGTTATTAAAAAACATTATATGAGTTCGACAATGAAGAAACAAACATATACAAACTTCTTACCATATAGTGAGTAAAGTGTTGATCACCCCAAGCTTCTGTCATTGCCTTTTTGAAAAGGTTCAATTGGTTTTTAAAGTCTTTGAGATCATCATCATTCCATTCAGTCTTATCACAATAAAAAAACACTTTGTCTAGTGTTTCCCAAACTTTAGCTTTTCTATTTCAAGCTTGTCCATTATCAGTGTGATCCTTAACTGCATTATGTAGGGATTTCCACTGATTAATTTTAATAGTTGAGCCACCATTTCTCGAGTTTATCTTGCCAAGTCTCCCATGAAAGCCTAGAAACCTTCTAGCCTTCACTCCACCAATAGATGGTTTTTTTGGGACACAATTACCATCCTTAGACTTTTGAAGATTTGGTTCAATAACAACATTGCCACCATGCAAACCAATTGCAGAGAGAAAATTTTCAACCTTTGTTATAGCATCTGTTCCAGTTGATAATGGCTTCAGCTTCCATGCAAATCCTATATAGAGATGAACAAGCTTTTCAATTATCCTGCAAAGTGCATGAAGTTTACAAATATGGGCATTCTCTAAAGGAATGTCCAAGACTGGTTTAAACTGTGGATCCTTATTGTGCCTAGAGGGAGCTCTATTCCAATTGCTTGAGTTTAACTCTGCAGCTAGTGACATGCAGTATAAGCAAGGAGATCTCGAGTTAGCTCCCTTTGATACATTATATATACATTTGAGTGTCTTTAGGTCACCAGCTATGTGCCACTCAATCCTGTAGTTCCCAAATCCTTCAACAAATAGCTATTCTCCTGCTTGTTGCCTTTGAATAACATTAGGTATTGATGTTTGATGAAAAACCTAATATAGTATATCAAAATTCTCAGTATCTACCCCAAATGCTCCTAGCCACCAGATGTTATATTCAGATTGAACACTAAATGATGTTGAGTGATTGCAATGACCTGACAAAAGTGCTCTATTCATCAAGGTGATAGAGATTCTCTCCAATTTTTTACATTTCAAAATCTCACTTTCATCAAGTTTAATCACAAATCTAGCCACTCCCTGTGGCTCTACTACTGACAAGTCATAAAATTTGATCATTAAGCATTGTAGGGTGGGCAAGTCAAGGAAAATATTGTTAAATTCATTGAATGTAACCTCCTTTTTCTTGCCCTTGAAGCTAGCCTTGATATGAAAAGGCTCACCTAGAATCTCCATCACTTTGTTATTAACTCTTTGTCTGATAGTCCTAACCACAAATGGCTTCGGAAGTATGCAATTGCGTACTTGTCCTTGCTTCATATTTGATTGTAAAAGCTGGAAAAGTTGCATATAAGCATCTCGATTGATACCAATACTATCCAATGTCTTCTGTACTAACTCAGAATCCAAAGAATGATCCTTTACAAATGACTCCAAGCATTGTTTCTTTGCCTTTTTAAATTTCTTCTTCTCCAAAATATCCTTTAAAACTACTGAAGGAAGAAGATGATAATAAAACTGAGCTGCTTTTAAAGAATCTCTTTCACTTGCATTTGGTTGTAGAAGAGATCTTAGAAAAATTAACATCACAAATCAATGCAAGTAGTTTAAATAAAGCCATATTTAAGATTTTTCAAGTGAAAAAAAATATACATTGTTGCTTGGATTCTTTTACCACAGCCTCCTCCTCCTTGTTTGAGATTCTCAATATTTTTAAGAGCTCTTTGTCGATTTCGAAGGCCTAATAAAATTTGCTTTCGTTGATAAGCTTTGATACGCTTTTCCAATGAATGAAATTTTTGTTGACAATCCTCTAGCTTCTGCAACAACTCTATATTGTATTTCATCAAAAGATGATTCTCTAGTCCAAGGATATCCTTTTCTGCAACAAGATTAAGTGTATAACCTAAAAATCCATTGTAGTCGTCACCAATAAACCTCATTAATGACGAGCTATTATAGAAAGGAGGAGTACTATTTCTGCTAGGATCTTTGGGATATAGCTTTCCATCTAACCAAAGATCAATATTCTTCTTTCCTTCAAACCTCAGTATATGTTTCATAGACTCTGTAACCGTGATAGATTTTGTTCTCTTTCTTATTGGTTCATACTCACTGTCCAACTCAATATGAAGATGATAGAGAGGTCTTTTATGAGAGCTACAGAGATCATTAGATGATTGATCCATAGCTGAGTTACATAGATCATTGGGTGATTGATCCATAGCTAAGGATATGATTAGAAGCAAGAACGAAAACAAAGAAGAGACTACTAAGGAGGAGAAAAAAAGAAGAGAGAAACGATGGAGGGAGGCAATCGAGTATCCACCAAAATTCAATTGAATATTACTTTTCACTTTAATGAGGAGAGGTAAGATCTTCATTATGACAACCTTGCCAACTTTATGGCGACCTAGATTTCTAAGTTTGATGTGACCATGAGAATATCACGACAATGACTTATTAACGAATTTTGATATTTTAACTTACCAAAATATAAACCTTTTAAAAATTCTATAAAATGATTTTATTTCTTAAATTGTTTTCTCTCTCTAGGATCTCTTATAGGGCATTTTCGAGACCTCAAAACTCCCCTAATGCAACTCTTTCTTCTTTTGTTCCTTCTAAAAATGATGTAATGGATGAACTCATTAAAAGCATGCGTGACCTTCATCTGAATCTTACAAGAATTAGTTCAAAGGTGGAGAAGTTGGATGTCAAAGTTCAAGAACGGGGACGATCATCAACTCAAAGACCCATAAGAGAAGGCTGTAAGAGGCACTGTATTTGGTGTGACAGCCAAGAATATGACGAGAGGGAGTGTTCTGCCTTCCATTAGGCTGAAGCACAAAAGCTCATCTTTTGGAAAGATAGAAAAATTCATGTAGCTGAAAATGGTCTTCCACTGGAGCCAAATTTTGGCAATGGTGAAATGAATAAAAGATTAGAAGATTTAGTTGTAAAGAATGCATATGCAGCAATTGATGCAGCTATCTATGGGCTGCAAATTGAGCAAATTAAATCAAGTTTGAAAGCATGTAAAGCTAATGTGCAATCTAAAGTATGGATGCATACACTAGATCAAATGGAACGTGGTAAAGCAGCCAAAGAAGATTTGTCTAATGCCAGTCAGTGCATTAAAGGAATAACTTGTTGAAAAGAACCAGTAAATTCTTTTTCCGCCTTTGCACATTTGGATGACGTCAATCATAAAGAAGTCTTGATTGAATAAAAGAGAAGATCTTCTAGCCCTCCGAAACGGGTAACTAGAAGAAGGCCTAAACAACCAAAGCTGCTGAAAATATAACCCCAGATCAAGAGATGGAAGATGCGCCACAAACAAAGAAGACCGAAGGAAAGAAGAAAGGCAAGTAGCGAGGCTACAAATTGTAGTCTGACATAGAATTTGCAATCGATCTCAAACGAGTCTTAGAAGAACAAATTCTGGGAAGTAAAATTGAATTCACCTTAGTCGAAATTCTTGGAATTTTCAAACATGAATTCCATGATGTAATTATTAATGTAATCAAAAGGAAAAGACAATATGTTGATGATGAAGCTAAAGAAACAATGCATGATTTTTTGCAAGTTCTTCGAGTTTTTGTGCAGGATGAAGAGAAGCTGACTTCACAAGGAATTCATCTTGAAGCAGTTAAAGAATTAATTGCAACAATTAAAGCTAAAGATAAAGAAAGCATGAATGCAAAAATTAAAGAAGTGAAAGCTGAAAATGTAATGGTCGGTTGGTCCAAACTAGTTGGGCAGCCCACCTCTCAAAAAGAAGGCCGTCTACAGCACATGCATAAGGAGGAAGAGGCTCAGTTCATTCCAAGTAGTCACTACTCCCGTACACATTGGGCAAGAGCAACAACGAAGACAGGCATCAAAATTGGAAAAAAAGAAACATCATGTATTGTACTCTTAGACTATGGCTTGGAGATAAACGTCATGGCAAGGAGTCTCAATGAAAGCGGCGGATGGCCCATAGATGTTGATCCAAGATGGCAAATGAGAGCTGCAAACAACTCTTCTGGAGAGTTATATGTTGCATGTCCTTATGTACAGGTAACTATTAGAGACATAAAAGATAATTTTCACTTTTTTGTTCAAGACTCTTATAGTTACTCTATCATTCTTGGGCAACCTTACATTTCTGAAGCCCGTTTGGAAACAAAATCTCTTAACGATGGTTCTTTCTTTGCTCGAATCTGAAGCAAGGATAATGAACGAGCTATCCAAAATTTTTGCTATGTGTGTTAATCATCATCGAAATAAAGATCGACTGTGTGATTATCTTGTGCTTCCTAATGCCCGAGAATTCAAGGGTTTATCGGGCTGCACTACTATAAAAGGAGGCTATGGTAGTGTGTCATGTTAAAAGATTGAACCTCCTTATGCTACAGAAATTGTGTCTCTAGCAAATTTGTATGTATGTATAGCCGATAGTATGGGCTGTTATAAGTCTCTTCCAGCCATGACTAAAGCTGAAAGAAAATATTTATGTCATGTAAAAAGGGAGTTGAAAACTTATGACATGATGGCTAAAAATGAAGATATTTTGGGCATTTTTTTTGGAGTGATTACTACTAACACATTGGCTGAAATATATGCAGCTGCTCATGGAGAAAATCAAGCGGAAAACCAGTCCATAGAAGTATGTACATTGGATTTTTATCAAACAATTCAAGAATTTGTTGAGTAGGAAGACATTAGTTTACTCAACAAGGCTGAAGTGCAAGTGGAGACAAAATACAAGACAATGGATAAGAAAGTCAAACTTGTGGCAGTCCCACTTCCTCCTGAAAGTGAAGGGCTCGCTGATAGGGCAGCAAATCAGTCAAGTCTTCGTGATCCTTCCAACATTGGTCACAAGTTCACATCTAAAAGTATAAAAGAGCTCAAAATAGAGACTGAAAAACACTCTTTTATGTAAATGCAAATGAAACATGGAAAAGCTTTTGCATTTCAACCAAGTGAAATAGGCTGTATGGATCCAAATATTGTGGCTCCTATGGTCATTTTTACGGTCCCACATGTGCCTTGGAACCTCAAGCCCATTCCCATTCCAAGGGCGCATTTGCCCAAATTATTGGAACTTCTAAATGAGAAGATTAGAATGAAGATTTTAGAACCTTCTTCAGCACCTTACTCAAATCGGTGGTTTATCGTACCCAAGAAAAATGGATCTTTATGATTCATCCAAGATCTACAACCTGTTAATCGTGTCACAATCTGAAATGTTGGTTCGGGTCCAATTGTTGATGAGTTTGTTGAAGCTTTTGCAAGTAGAGCAATTTATTCTATGGGCGATCTATATTCAAGATATGAATAATTTCAGCTTTCATTAGAAAGCTGAGACATTACCACAATGAAGACACCTCTTGGATTGGTCCGCATGTGCACTCTACCACAAGGTGCAACAAACTCCGTAGCCCATATGATGAATGCCATGTGCAAAGTCTTAAGGGACTTTATTCCACAACTTACTCTTCCATTTCCTAATGATGTACCTATCAAGGGATGTGAAGTCAATGAAAAGAATGAGGAGCTTGACAAAGATGGTTGCAGGACATTTGTAGTTAACCATATTCATGATTGTGATAGGATTTTGACAAGGCTAGAAGAGGTACATCTTACCCTTTCTGGAGCTAAGTCGATTTTTGGAGTAGAAAAAGTCCTAGTGGTCGGTCATCTATGTGGCCCCTATGGATGCAAACCTTCTCCAATCAAGATAGATGCCATCAACAGAATGCAAGAAAAATGCACAAATGTTTCAGAGGTGAGAAGATTTCTTGGCGCATGTGTATTCTATCTTATATGGATACCACATTTTGCTTATGTAGTCGAAAATCTTTATCAATTATTAAGAAAAGGCCAAAGATTCTCTTGGAATAAAGAGCATACTCTCACTATGCGCAAATTAAAGAAGCTGTTAATTTCAGCCCCCACTCTCAAAAGGGCTGACTATTTAAATGGTCAACCCATCATCCTTACTATGGATACAAGTCCCACTGGGATAGGATGGACTGTTGGCCAAGAGGATCTTGAAGAAAATAGGTATGCAATTCATTTTGGAGCAAAAGTTCTCAATGAATGTCAAAGAAGGTATGCACAAGTAAAACGGGAATTGTGGGGAGTTGTAACAGCATTAAAGTGTGATCGTGAATACTTTATAGTTGCTTCCGTAGTGGTAGAAACTGATTGTCTTTCACTCTTGGGCATGATTGCCAACTGCTCTACACCCGACATTGCTATGCTAAGATGGATTGCATATATTAAGTCTCTCAACCCCAAATTAAAGCATATTGTAGGAAAGGCGAATCCAGTTGCTAACATGCTATCACGTGCAATATATGATAATGAAGAAGAGGTGATGGAAGAAAATGAAGCTAAAGAATCTATACTTGCTGAATTTCATTCCATGGCTGTTGAAAATACCTTTTCAGTTTACTGCATATGCTTGTCCAAAGCTGAAAACAATAGGATGGTCAACTAAAAGCCAACATGCTCATTGCATTGCTCAAGTTCTAGTTCATTTCCTTGGAGAAGATTATGAAGAAGATTGGCTAAAGATCGGCCAATATTTGAGCACAATGAAGAAGAAGGAGACTTGGACTGATGAGGAGTTCAAGCATATCAAGAGGAAAGCTCATGGCTTTTTTCTTAAAGAAGGACATCTATGGAAGCATTCAAAGAAGAAGAAAGGAGCGTCTATCCGAGTTTTAGGTAACAAAAGATTGCAACAACAGGTAATGAAGGAATTTCATGAAAGCCTATGGGCTGGCCATAGAGGCATATGGGGAACCTTTAGTAAAGTCAAAGAAAAATATTGGTGGAAAAACATGTATCGGGACATAGCACATTTTGTTGAAACTTGTTATGTGTGTCAGATGTATTCTATGGTCAAGCATGGAGATGGGTTACAACCGACTTATCCCTTGTCTATACATTATAGGTGGGTTATTGATATTGTAACCATGCCTACAGGAATATGGAATATGCAGTATTTAGTGCTTGCAAGAGAGGATCTAACTAATCAAGTTGAAGGCAAAGCCTTAGCAACCAAATCCACTCATGCGATTTGTCGTTTTTTGCTTGAAGAAGTGTTTTGTAGATATGGTTGTGTGGGTAAAGTAACTGCAGATAGAGGAGAGTTGGATGCTGATGAGGCACGCAACTTCTTTGCTCAATTGAGTATTAAGTTGGATTTAATATCAGCCTACAACTCTGAAGGCAATGGAAAGAGTGAGAGAGCTCATCAACCTATTCTCAAAGCTCTAGCAAAGTCTTGTAGAGGAAAGATCAAAGAATGGCCTAAAATGCTACCTTTTGCATTATGGGCTGACCGGACTACTCATAGTTTAGTGTGACTGGCTATATGCCAGCTGAACTTATGCATGGACAACAACCAATTATGCCAATTGAAGAATCTATTCTCATATGGATTCTTCTACCTTGGGAGGAAGGCATAAGTAGAGAAGAGTTATTGACTTTGCACGTATGGCAGCTAGAAAGAAGGTCTGAAGATGTTCAAGCAGCTATTGAGAAGCTAATGACAGTAAGACTAAAGAACAAAAGAAGATTTGATAAGCGACATCAACTTCAGTCAAGAGCAATTCCAGAAAATGACTAGGTGCTTGTCTATGATAGTAGCCTAGACAATCAATACGGTGCTTCTAGAAAGATGGTAAAGCATTAGTTTGGCCCATATGTGGTAAAGGTCATTCACGACAATGCCACATATTCATTGGTTGAATTGGATGGAACAAGCATGAAGATACCCATAGCTAGAAAAAGAATCAAGCTCTTCAAATGAAGAGAAAGTTCAACATATGAGCTAGAAGACTTGAATATAATTCAAGATCATGAAGACATAGAGGAAGAAGAAGAGGCAGAATATGAAGACATTGACATGGCAGAAGATACTTCTTTTGACACAGTAAATCCGTAAGACTTTGGCACATGCCAGAGGATGTGTATGTTAGGAGGGGGTGGATGTCGTGCCGCTATGTGCACATCGTGTAAAAAATCTAGAGTGTGGCTTTCTTTTAGATTTAGAGAGCCAATGCCACTTTAGCATTAGTGTTAGTGTCCATGGTTCGAAATATTAGATTTTTTTTGGACAAGTTTTTAGTTAATTTTTTATATTCTAGATATTATCTTTTGTAAAAATCCATAAAAGTATAGACAACTTCTAGATTAGGATGACATGTAAAAGAAAGCATGTAGATTTTAGCCAATTTGAGAGGATTTTATGTAAAAAGAGATATTGACAAAATCGCGCAACGCGCAATCACAATTTTTAGGTAGTGAACAGCACTCCGAAGTGGGAGATGAAGGAGCGATCTGGCAAAATTTTGGCCAGGTGTCCTAGTATTTAACCCCCCTTTCGGAGCTAATGAAGGCATCAAATTGGCGATCTAAGAAACATAGAGGAAGGTATTATTTTGTACATGTTTTTGTCTATTAGAGTTATATTTTCTCATAATGCTGAAAGAAACCGACATGCTTCATCTCTGTTAGTATTCTTTTATATTTTCTAATTCTTTTTGGGAGTATTCTTCTACATCTTCAATCTCTTCGAAGCCCTTCTCTTCCATGTATTGCTCTCCCTTAATCTACCTTCACCCTGCTATCTCTTATCTTTAAGAACTTGGCTTGAAACCTTCAACCCTTCTCTTATCTCTACCATCTCTGAAGTAAAAGCTCTTGAACCCCCATACATTCTTCTCTTGCCAAATATCTGTGGTGACCTTCAACCCTACGTGCTGTGACAACGACAATATAATCAATGTGCCATGAGAACACAACTAATCTATGCCATGATTAATTAATCATTAATTAGGATGTATTAAGTGAAAGCATAAGAAGGGAAAGTTACAACGTACGTATGTCTCTTGCTTGCACGTTAATGTCTTGATTGTTGGGTCTAGAAAAAATGAGAAAATAGATAAGTAAAAAATGATGAGTAGCTGAACATGCAAGATATAATGTTACTAGACCTTAGCATGCTTTTAAGATATAGAAAAAACCTTTCCAAGAATTACACAAACACTGGCTTAACAAGTTGTGGTTCAACTAACTGCAAAAAATACCACATATCCAATTCTCTCAAAAAGGCCACTTGTTTATCTTAGATACGTGGATGCCAATAATAAAGGACCATATTGATATCTTTTGCATCAAGCCTTTCACCTCTTTCAAAGCCGTCATAGGTATATGTACCAGAGTAACGAGACATGTGTTTCTTGCTAAATACTCAATTATCCAAACTTTACCAAACCAATTGTCGCTTGATAGCATCACCAAATCATGCTGTCTGATCATCACTGGATTGCCTCACTGAATCACGCTGAAGGAGCAACGTTGCCTTATTGCACTAGCAATGTCATCGAATGGTCACACAACGCGGTAGGAGATGGACCATGCATGATGTTGAGCATTTGAGATTATGAGTTATAAAGGGTAAAAGGGGTAAAGCTTTTTATTTTTAGAAAGCTAAAGGTAATGTAATGCATGAGAAGTAAAATGATTTTCTTTTCATGCACACATGATAAGTTTTTTTTAAAAAAAGTAAATTAATTTTCTTTTAATTTTCTACTCAAAAGAACAAGGAAAAAGATAAAGAAAAACTAGTCAATAGCTAAATGTCTAAATAAGTAGATAAACAAATCAAGCAACCTCATAAGTTTAATTGGAAACTAACACTTGTAATAATTCTTGCAAGTCCCATAAGAAGTAAGAAAACATTGGAATACATTTGTTAATTCTCAAGGTATACTCGACAATTCAAGCATAATTAATCCTTTTGAATTTGTACACAAGCTTTCAAAAAACAAGGCAATGCTTAGCCTACATGAAGTCTTGTAGGCACTAGGGAAGTAGCTATCATAGTAGTCCTCCAAAATCATTTAAGGATAAATAAAACAATGAAATAAATCCCAATTATTAAAGTTCAAGACATAATGGGCATTTTAAGCGTCAAATATTGTTTTCATATTTAGAAGAAAGATTCTAAATGAAGTAAAGAAACACTAAGGATTTCTGAGCAAGTATATATGTTATTTATATTATTGGTGATGGCTAAGGTGCAATCCTAGAAAGGACATCAAGAAACCTTACTTTGAAGGGAGAAGAAGAGTAAGAGTTTAGGCAAGAAATTGTGTGTCTATTAGGAATCCTCCAAACTATTGTGAGACACTCATATCTCTTCCCTACCCCACATGTAGGGAAAAAGAGGAGGTGAGGAGCAAGGACAAGATGATAGTGTATATATTGAAATAAAATTACTTGACAGGGATTTCCTTCATGGGATGCCTCTTGTTGATGTGAGTAGTTCAATCGGGAGTGTAATTTGGGTCTTCTTCTATGTGGTGAAGTTCTCCCATATTGATATTCTATGGAGGCATCTTGACATGACAGTCAACATGAACATGGCTATGCTTTTTGCATCGATAACAAACAATGTGAGATCATTTCTATTGAGCAATTAGATTGGTGATTTGGGGCTTATCTTTAGCTTCAAAGGGTTTAATTCCATTTCTAGTTTTAAGTGGTTCATTACATACATGTGGTTTGGAATTCATGCCATCATAAAAAGAGTTATAAGGTCTTTTGAAGGAGTGATTGCTACTTAAAAACTGATGACTTTTTCATTGGTTGTTTTTTGGACGATGTGAGCTATGGTTTGGAATTCTTTCTTAGCATCATGAGCATATGAAATAGCTTTATAGAGTAAAGAAGGTTGAAGTGTTTTTAACTTTGTTTGAATGAGCAACAAACTATCTTCATACTTTTGTTCTAGGGTAGCCTCCACCATATCTTTTAACATGCATAAAAGATAGAGACATTGCCAAATCTCTCAATGCATGGGGCTATGGTATCTCCTTCTTGCCACAAGAGATTGGCCCAATTGTATCTAGCTTGGAGATGAAACTGTGGAGGCAAGAAATACCTTTTTACCTTGGAATGGAAATTTTTCCTTGTAGTTGGCTTATTGACACTATAGTAGAGCACATTCCACCAAAGGGAAGCTTTATCAAATAAGTAGTTATTAGCACATTTAATTTTGTCCTTCTTAGTGAAAGATTCTTTGGCAAAATAATAATCAAACTGACTAAGCCAAGCTCGAATAACTTTGCCATCCTTGTATTCATGTCACATTTTATAAATTGGAAGGACTTACAACTAATCCTTTTCTCCTTACTTGTTGTGCATTAAAACACCACAAAGGATGCATGTGATGTGATCATCATCATCTTGGGTTGCTTAGGCTTATTGTTGTTTGCACTCTTGTAGCATGTGTGTGACCTTTGTTAGGTTGTGTTGAAGAAGGTCCACTTGTTGTTGGAGGGTAATCTTGAGCAAAAGTGAATAATCTTGTAGCATGTGTGTGACCTCCATTAGGTTGTGTTGAAGAAGGTCCACTTCTTGTTAATCTTGAGCAAAAGTGAATAATATTTAGTAGCTTCCTACTCCATAGCTTGGAATTACTTAAGGAAATTCTTGTTGAAGAACTCCTCATGTTGGCACCAATAGGATTAGGAATACAATAGCAAGATGTTGTGTAAAAGTTTGTGTCTAAGTGCAAGGAGGAGAGAAAGAAAAGAGGCTCACATATTTTTGACAAAGGAACAATTTTGATTACATTTTATGCTATTATTTTATCAAGAGCTTATGTGTAAGTTGTAATAACACGCTGATACTTTGAAGTTATCAACAAGTGTATGAACCAATTTTTGGTCTCATAGAATGAGGTCTACAAGCATGTAAAAAGAACCATGCTTGGCTAGAAAAACCATAAAAGGAGTGGGATGCAAAAGGGGAATGGGGAAACCCTAACCCTAAAATTTTCTTTTTTTAAGGATGACAAAGAATAAAACAAGCTATTCATGTGTGTGAAAACATTGTGCTCTTGCTTCTTGCTCTTACTTTTGTGTGTGTGTGTGTGCACACACACACACACACATGCACACACGCACACACACACACACGCACGCACGCACGCACGCACACACACACACACACACACACACACACACACACACACACACACACACGCACACGTGTGCACACATTGTCAAAGAGAGAACCAGGGAGAGAGAAAGAGGAGAGAGAGAAAGATTGCAGGAAGAGAGAGAAGAAGAGTGATGAGGAGAGAGAAAGACTAGATTTAGAGAGAGAAAGACAGGAAAGAAGGGAAAGCCATAGAAGCTGTGAGCAAGAAGGGAGAGAAAGTCTATAATTGTATTAATGTGTCAAAAAGATGTGAAAAATTACATCTTCTCTCCTTTTATACCAATGTCAGTGTGACATGGCATAATATCAACATTATTAACACTTATTTGTTATTCCCAGCTTCTTACACACATACACACGCACGCACGTATGCATGCACGTACGTTCACACACACGCACATACGCACGCATGCACACACACACGCACCCTCACACACACGCACACATGCATGTGCACACACACACGTGTGGGTGTGTGTGTGCGTGTGTGTGTGCACGTGGATGCGTGCGTGTGTGTGCGTGTGTGTGTGCACGTGGATGCGTGCGTGTGTGTGCGTGCGTGCATGCATGTGTGTGTGTGTGTGTGTGTGTGTGTGTGTGTGTGTGTGTGTGTGTGTGTGTGTGTGTGTGTGTGTGTGTGTGTGTGTGTGTGTGTGTGTGTGTGTGTGTGTGTGTGTGTGTGTGTGTGTGTGTGTGTGTGAGGGACCATGGCAAGTGAAGCTCCTTCCATCTCTCTTGGAGCTTTCTAGCCTTTTCCTATGCCTTCTCTCGTGCATGTGAAAGAAGAGGTGAGAAGCAAATGGATGTACACTTGGATTGCGGAGGTTGTAGCCATTACATGATAGCAAGCTCACTACAAGCAAATTGTTGAGTTTGTCAATCATGCGAGTGGTTAGATGAGAGATGGCCCAAGTGCTTCATACATTGAAGCTCCTAAAACAATACGAGTGTATCCAATGGTCCATAATGTTGAGCTCATGAAACACAACATTTTTTATAAGAGAGAGTAAAAAACAAAATAAAAGGAAGGAAAAAGAATGAAAAGGAAAGAAAAAAGAATTGTTGCTTTCTAAAAATGCTTCTCTAATCATCATCATTGTAGAAAGAAGAGGAAGGAGGTTGCATCTACTATTGTTGATCATGCAATCTATATACAAACACCATCGAATTGTTGCTTGCTATTATCTTCATCCTCAAATTCAACATTTTCAAGATCCCAACATCAATGGTACTTGCTACTTATGTAGATTCAAGGTAGTTGTGGCTGCATGAACCCCATCATCTCCAGTAATATTATCTTCATACTTTCTTTCATACCTTCACCTTCATCCCCCAAACTTGCACATGTTATAGATGGTTTTACGGCTGTCCTATTGTCCACATTTTTTAGCCCCCATTATCATCCTCTTCTCCTTCAAGGCAATCATTATCATCCCTAGCAAAAAAGCAAAGAATCAAGGCAAGAATAATCATAAACATCATCAACAAGTACCAAGGAAACATGCACCTAATCTCCATGCTACTATCCATGCTATTGCATGTGCCATCTACTACCATGATTCTAGCCCTCAACTTATCATCTTGCTCTAATCAATCATCTCCTTAATCAGTTTAGTCATCATCACAATATCTATCACAAGCATCAACATCACTATTATCATTTATAGTAATTAATTTACCTAGAAGGAAGGTGCATGTTGTAGATAGCACCTAGTTGAGGATCATATTTGTTATCATCATCTTCATCACCTCCAATATAATCTCCATCTCTAGTAGGGAATTGTTGATTGGACAACATCAACTTAATAGGCTTGTCACAAAACCTTATTGATTTGCCACCAAAAGGACTCCAAGGAGAAGGAGATACCATCGAAGAGAGAAGAACCACCACAAAGAGGAGGATCTACCAAGAAAAGAGTTAGAGAGAAGTTGCAATTACTACACATGGTACAAATTTGTTGCAGCATACCCCTCAAACATTAAGCTTGATAACCTACCATCATTGATTGATTGAGGATGAGCGGTGCCTTTAAGAAAGAGAGAGTGAGGGGGTGACCCTCAATGCATGTACCTACGAATGTTGCACTTAATGAGGTCATTGTATTGGTTGTTTTCTTACTTTAAATCTTTGGTATTTTGAAATTTTGGCCTCTATGTACACTATGTGGTGCAGTCCACTATGCATTAGACTCAACCTCATGCTCTAGCACATGCATTGGCATGCACATTGCACTAACACACGTGCCATGTGTGCTCATGTACATGTGTACTTGTAGCACACTTGTGTGCACATGAACCTTGTATGCCTTCCACCACACACCACCATGCATCTTTACAATCTTAGGCATGCACAATGGACTTGGTCCCCCTCTCCTTTTCCTTCTTTGACCAAGCATCCACCCTATTTGCAAGGGAGGGTCAATGGGTGGAAGGAGGAAGTAATGAGGCACCTCATGGTACCCATGTTCTATCCCACCATTCATTATAAACCTAGCACATAGATCCTTGCACCCCAATGCACTTGTGTGCACTAGTGTAAACCCTTGTGCACTCATGTGTGCATGTGTATGCTCTTATGCACTCTAATGAATGGGCACTTTCATTGACACGCCCATGTATACCTGTGCACACTCCTTGAAACTTGCACTTGCACCTTGCACTATGCCCACACCCCACCCTTGTGTACATGCACCTTGTATCTTAGTGTGCACCCAAAAGCACCTCTTGCATTTGCACAATAACCAATGTGCACCCTTTCTCACACCTTGCACCTTAGGATACACCATAGTGCATTGCACACTACACTTGTGTACTACACTTAGGCACACTTGCACCATAGTACATTCTACTCCACCTACCCTAGGTCACTGCACAATAGCACCACCCTAGTGTACATACAAGAGTCTCTCCATCTTCGTTCACAACCCCAACACCCACCCTATCACAAGGGAGGGTCGAGGGGGAGTAAGGGTGGATAGTGAGACCTTGCATATGCACTTGTTGCATTCCACTGCACACCTTGTGCACTTGCACCCACCTAGTAAACTTGCGTGCACACACACACTTGCACATGCATTGGCACTAGTGTGCATGTGCACTAAAACCTTGCACATGCACTAAACCCACCCTCTTGCACTTTAGTATGCACTCAGTAATATCACAAAACACCATAGTTCTCCATCCTAATACATTGCATTGCACTAACCCTCACCTTGCACATCCTCTAGTGCACTATACATATGTGCAATAGTGCACTACCCTAGTGCACACACACTTGTGCACTACACCCAGCACACAACCTTACATCATGACTTGCACTACACATGCATACCATTGCACCCCCACTATTAGATTAACTCCATTAGATCACACCATATACCCCATTGTGCACTTCTACCTCCTAACATGCACATAAGTGCACATCACCATGCCAAGCCCGCATGCACTTGAAAGAGTCTCTCTTTCCTCTCACATGCACTTGAAAGAGTCTCTCTTTCCTCTCACTTTCATCCCCAACACCCACCCTATTCACAAGGGAGAGTCAAAGGGAAATAGAAGGGAGTAAGGTGGTACCTTGAAGTGCACTATTGTGCACTTCTACATGAAGAGCACTAGCATGCACCAGTGTGAATTGACACTAGCATTGACTTTGATACTGACACATGCACTTGTGTGCATTTAAGGACACTAGCACTTGCATGTGAACTTGTGTGCCTTGTGCACACGTGCCCACACGTTCACCCACTCTAGATCCATTTCTCATAAACCTTATCCTCTAGCCTCACCTAGTGCACTTGAGTAATCTTGTGTGCACTTAGGTGCAATTGCACTAACATTGGCATTGGCACATGCATGTATATGTGTATGAGCACTTATGTGCACTTGTGCCTACACTCTTAGTCACCCTAAACCTATTGTACATAAGCCTACACTAAGCCTATCATTGTGCACTTGAGCTCACTTGCACTTGCATGTAGCCAGACCATACCACATTGATTTCTTCCTTACATGCTAATCCTAGTACACTACATACTAGTGCACCACACATATTTGTATCTTGATTAAGGCGTACAATTCATTAGGAAACATTGCATAATACACTAATGCACTACCCTTGCACATGCACTATCTAACCTAGTGCACACATGCACTAGAATCAAACTTGCTCCTTGTACTTTAATTAGCACACACATCTCTCAAGGAATATTGCATGCTTTGGCACACACATAGTGCAGACCACCACAAATTAGCCCACACATTTCCATTCACATGCACTAGTGCACATCACACTTGCATTGCATATAATCTCTTACACAATAGCTGACATGAGCACTTAAGCTTCCAACTTAGTGCACTAAGCCTAATGCACTACCTAAGTGGGCTATCATGCTAAAACCTAATACACTTGTCTCACCCTTGCACATCAACCCTAGTGCACAACACTATGCATCTCCGCTAAGAACAATCCACTTTGTGAATTCCATGTGTATTGTTTTGCACAATACCTTAATGCACACATTGGACTCTAGATCCTAGTATAGTGACCTAGGTTTACATACTTAACTATCCTTGCATTTAGCCAGTGACACACTTGCACTAGTTACATCCTTGCACAGTGGCCTTAGCCACTAGTTCACCCACATAGAAGCTAGGGAACCCCTTTGCAATCTAGAACATAGCAACTCAACCCTAGTGCACTTACACTAGCATGCTACTTAGCTACACTCTCTTAATACATTCACATTGTGCACTAGCCTTACTCACTAGCACACGTAGTCAACTTCATAGTGCACTACCCTCACACCCATGCACATGTACATGTGTATTGGGGCATAAAAATATTGGGGCGTACTCTTGACACTAACTTAGCTCTCACATTTATGCACTAGCAATAGTCCAAACATACATTGATACACACTTCCATCCTAGGATACCAATCCCAATGTATCCCTACATATCCACATTTTCATACCACACCCCCTTACATATAGATGTATGTAAGCCATATAGATTGAATCACACCATTGAGCACACATATACATTTATGCAAGAGAAAATTTGAGGAGTAAACATAAACTACAAAGCTGAAACATAACAACCAAGGAAACAAAAGGGAACTCATTGTCAGAAATCAATGAACCCATTGAAACAATATTGTTGACTTGAGTCTAGATTGTCTAAGATGTAAGTTGATTGCTTTGTGAAATCACAAGTTGTTTGGGAAAAGAGAAAGCTATTTGTGCATAGTGCACAAGTATAAGTTGATAAGAGAACCTTGCTTCCTAAGGATAAGGATTGAAATAAGAGGAACAATCAAAAATAACAAAAGCAACATATTAACAAAAAAAAAATCTAGGACTTAAATCCATAGCATAGGTGCATGTTCTTGCAAAGTGGATGTGACCTTTTGACTACTACTTCAACTAGAGCCCTCGGTCCTAGTAGATTTGTAGATATTAAAAACACCCCTATTCATGACCTTATTAACCGAGTTATCTAGTTAGTCCAAGTTATCCTCATTCCTACTACTCAAATATCTCTTTATCAAGTGCTTTGTAGAGACCAACTATGGTGACAACCTCATTGTGAAGGGAGAAGCCCAAGTGGAAGCACAAGCAAGTAGAAGCAAGAGAGGTGTGAGCTATGGCAGATGGAGCAAGAGAGAGAGAGAGAGAGAGAGAGAGAGAGAGAGAGAGAGAGAGAGAGAGAGAGAGAGAGAGAGAGAGAGAGAGAGAGAGAGAGAGAGAGAGAGAGAGAGAGAGAGAGAGAGAGAGAGAGTCAAGATGTGGGAACTCCAATAGTCATGATGTGTGACCGGCCTTCCATTTATTCAAATGTCACTAAAAGAATAAATAATGAAATGATAATGATGGGTGGCCGTTGTGCCTACAGTGTGCAAGTTCAGGTATTGTCAGCAGTGTAGTAATACATGAGCGACTAGGCATAGGTGCCTTTACCCCCAACAACCTCCCACTTAAAGGAGAATGTGCCTTGAGTGAAGAGGGAACAAGAAAAAAAAGACAAAGTACAATGTGTACATAGAGTACAATAGGACGAGGAATAGAGGTCATCTCATCCAACGCCCATCAACTTCCTAAGGAAGGCAAACTACTCTATTGAGAAACTTTTTGTGAGAAAATTTGTAGGATTTTGGTTAGTTGAAATCTTCACAAGGTCAATAGACTTGTCCTTGACGACCTCTTTGATAAAGTGGTACCGCACCTCAATGTGCTTCGTCTTTGCATAGAAGATTGGATTATTAGTTAATTGGATAGCACTCATAAAATCATAATGCAGTGTAGGGACTACGATAGTCATATCAAGGTCTGCCACTAGAGAGCCTCCTTGCAAGCCTTAGTGGCTGCAACATACTTGACCTCTGTAGTAGGGAGGGCCACGCATTTTTGCACCCTAGACATCCAAGAAACAACACTCCCAACAAAGGTAAACATATAGCCAAAGGTGGATTCCTATTATTTGCATGTCTTGCAAAATTAGAGTTAGTGCATCCTAGCCACCATAGCATATACACATATCTATTGTGCCCTTAAGGTATCTCATTGTACCCTTGATGGCATCCCAATTCGGCCTGCTAGATGTAGCCATGTAGCTTGCCACAAGTCCCACTACAAAAGCTATGTTAGGATGAGTGGCTATCATGGCATACATCAAATTGCCCACTGTGGATGCATAAGGGATATTGGCCATCTTAGCCTTCTGCTCATTAGAATGTAGACAACTAGTCTGGCTCACCTTCACACGAGAAGGCAAAGGACAGCCAATATGCTTAACATCCTGCATATAAAACCACTCAAGGACTTGGATATACTCCTTCTATGACAAGTAAAGGCCCCTAAGAGTGGTCACACGTAATGAGCATCCCAAGAATATGTGAGGCATGCCCCATGTCTTTCATCTCAAAGATCTTCTTGAGCCGACTTTTCAAAGCATCTAGCTCATCATGAGCTCTCCTAGCAATCAACATGCCATCCATATAGAGTACCAAAATCAAAAGGTTGCCATTATGAGCCTTCTTCTGTAAATAAACACGAATCCATATCACTGCATGTATAGCCCTCTGAATGCATAAAAGCATCAAAATTGTGGTACCATCCCCTAGGTGCCTGCTTGAGTCCATAAAGGCTCTTTCTCAATTTGCATACTAGGTGTTCCTTGCTTTTTTCCTTAAAGCCCTTAGGTTGCTACATATAAATCTCCTTATGTAAGTCCCCACGCAAGAAAGCTATCTTAATATCCATCTGATAAAGATCTAGATCTAACTAAGCAACCAATGCTAGTACTAGGTGCAGGGTAGTCATCTTGACTACTATAGGAGAAAAGAATTCCTCAAAGTCAATACCATGCTCTTGTTTAAAACCCTTAGCAACCAATCTGGCCCTATAGATAGTCTTGGGGCATCTAGGGGTGCTCTTCAACTTGTACACTCACTTGCATGGCAATGCATGCTTTCCATTAGGCAAAAAAACCAACTCCCATGTATGATTTTTCTACAAAGAGTCAAACTCTAATTGCATAGCCCTCTCCCAAGAGTGACTATCACCACCACACACGGTCATCATTAGTGAGAGGCTTGCATCATGGCACATGGTCATCATAAGTGAGAAGCTCACACCATGGAACATGGTCATCATAAGTGAAAGGCTCAATGCATCTGTCACCATCATATAATCAACAGAGGGCTCAAACTACTCAAGAGGATATCAAGCTCTAGTAGAGCATCTCAAGGAAGGTTGAGGAGCCTACACATTTTGTCTAATATCACGGTCATGAGCCACGGGAGCATTAGCTCGCCTGCTGATGTTGCTGGTTATCTAACTAGTTGTGCAGGAGTAGGAGGGTCCTATTGAAATATAATCCTACATATCTCGACTATTCGCTTAGGTTGCTTATGCATCTTTTCCTCATGAAAAATTACATCATGGCTACGGATGACGTTTCTAGTAGCATGTGAATCCCATAGGCAATAGCCCATCTCACCTGCATCCCCATAACCAAGAAAGATGCATTTCATGGACTTAGGATCCAAGTTTGTGCGCTTGTCCTTGGGTACATGGTAGAAAGCCTCACAACCAAAGACACGCAAATGAGCATACATAGGAGGTTTTCTAGACACACCTCCTCTGCAACCTGAAAATTAATAGTACTGCAAGGAGATCGATTGATCAAGTGTATGGTAGTAGTCACAAGCTCAGCCCAAAACTACTATGGTAAGCATGCTTGGCTAAGCATACTACGGGCTTTTTCTTATATTGTCTTGTTCATGCGCTCAACCATACCATTCTAGGGTGGGGTGTATGGGGCAGTCAATTGACACTTAATGCCCCCTCTCATTGCAAAATTGCTCAAAGGCTTTGGGGACATACTCACCCCCATTATCTAATTTCAAGCTCTACTCAGACTGGTTTCTCAACTAATGCAAGCCAACATAGAAAGGTAGCCAAAACTTCAAATTTTAGCTTTATGGGATATTATTAATCCTAATGCAAAGAAAATTAAAAAGATGCACGGAAAGCCGAAAAAGGTGGCCCGACCAAAAGACTAGGAGGAAAAACGGCTAAAAGTGCAAGGGTAACCTTAAAAGTTTAGGGCAAGTGCAAAAGATGAAAGGCGCACCCTACATTTTTGTAAGAGAGCGCCAGGATCCCTATTGTGCAATTCATAAATGTAAATGGGCATGGATGAAGACACAATGTAAATAGGAAGGGAATAGGAAAAGAGGACTTGAGCCGGTCATATTATAAAGGATGGATGTCCAAAGGGGATTAGGGCTTGTATAAAAGGCAAAAAGTGAATGAAGAAGCTCATTCTTGTGTGTGACCAAAACTAGCTCTCCTCTTCTTCTTCTCCTTCTTGTTCTTGCTTACTTGTGCTTGTGCATGAGTGAGGGACTGTGGTGGAGAAGCTCTCCATCTTCTTCTCTCTTCTCTCTTCTTCTTCTTCTTTTTCTTCTTCTCTTCTCTTCTATTGTCTCGCACATGGCAATGGAGCATGAGCTTAGAGCTCAAGGATCAAGCTTGCTTGATCTTGCACCTTGGATCATGGAGCTACTGGAGTGCTTGAGGGAGGAGGAAACTTGATCGAGCATGAAGGTAAGCTCACTACACTTGTAGGTGTGAGAGTGTGCATGGCTATGTGAGAGGTAGCCATTGTACTTGGCTTGAAATGATTGAAACAATAAGTGGTCCATGAGTCTTGGCAGTCGAGCGAGATCTCCCACAAATATGCCCAAACCTTATGTGAGTAATCATCAATGAATGTGACAAAGTACTTTGCACCTCCTAACGACTGACAAGGCATAGGTTCATAGACATTAGAATGAACAAGAGCCAAAGGCTCACCCATGCGCAAAGTGTCAAACTTCTTATGCATACCACATGTCTACTTGCCATACAAACAATGATCACATGACTCAAAACACTTATAGTTAAGGGGCTGAAGATATTGCAAATGAGTAAGCATTTTCATTTCTTTTAAGGACATGTGCCCAAGGCAATAATGCCAAAGAGATACGTGGAATTGCATCCACATACAAAATATGATCCATGGATCCAGATACAACCTAGGGATATGAAGTGCCAAACTTGGCACCATGTGCCAGAACAGGGTTTCCATAGGTGATCTTCCAAGAAGAATCCCCAAAGGAAACAAAGTAACCCCCAACATCTAGGGTGCCAGTAGAGATAAGACTCTTCATGAGAGCCGGTATATGTCCAAAGTAAATATATTGCTTGAACCAAACTGCATCCAGATATCAACAATACCAACTATTTGTAATGCCAATTCATTTCCCAAATGAACAAATGATAGGAGTGGAACCACTCTCTATGAGGGATCACATGAAAGGAAGCCCCTGAATCCATCAACCAACACTGAGTAAAACTAGGTGATGCATTAGCCAACTTTGTGACTCATCCAAAGAAGAAGCTACAAGTATTTAATCATCATGTGTCATGTTGCTACACTACATTGATCTCTTTGATCTTAACATTGGACTTAGTAGGGACAAAGTTGTGATCATCAGATTTGTCCTATGCTTTCCATTTGCCCTTTTCCTTATGCTTGTCAATTATCACACATTTTATGGTAGCGCAGCTTGATATATCCTACTTTCCCACAATTATGGCATATTAAATCGGACTTACATCCATGAGACTTACTATGGGGCTATCTGCGGGACTTAGAATGAGTCTTCGACAAGTCTCTACCATGACAATCATTCCCCCTCTTGCCATCATGGCAACCTTGAACAGTCAAAGCATGAGAAGTACAAGAAGTATGCACATTCTTCTTATTTATCTCCTATGTCAAGAGTGCACCCTTTACATCAAACAATTTCAGCCTATTCTTGAGCATATTTGCACACACAGTAGTAGGAAATGTGTCCCAAGACTCAGACAGTGTGACCAACAAGAACAAAGGTGGAAGATTGACCTTAAAGTAAATATCCTACAATGATAGCTGGCCAAAGATAGCATGAAACTCACTCAAATGCTAAGAAACAATGGTATCTTCCTTCGTACGAAGGTCCATAAGCTGCTTTAGCCAATACATCTAAGAAGTAAGGCTCTACTTATCGAGATTATGGATTTTCTCTTAAAGATTCCATGCAAACTGCTCAACTATGTGACAATATTATAATAAACCTACTTGTTAAGGACAAGATAATCATGGACTTGCAAAGCTCATATAAGTCATCCCATACAACCCGATCTTAACTTTTAGGCTTAATTCTCTTGCACTTGATCCGCCTAATTTGCGATTTCTTCAACAAAACCTATCAAACTTGGGTCTTCTAATAGCCATAATTGCTACCATCCAACTTTTCAATGTTGAAGATGGCACTATCATTTGAATGACCATCCATACTATAAAAAAAAGAGGCAAAGTATACAAACCAAACATGTTGCTATAATACTTGCAAGTAGCCCCAAAATCATTGCCAAAACAAACTAAAAACAAGAGGTATGGACCAAATAATGAGCTGTCCACAAACTATGACCAAAATATCATCAAATGGATGGGACTACTCTCATATATAATAGAACAATCTACAGCATGCAAGTAGAAGTTGAAGTAGCTCAAGATCAATTGCAAATAAAATCCAAATCTCAATGTAACATCCAAGTGTCAAGTAAGTAGCTCCCATTGGAAAAAAAGCCAAATACCAGATGAGCAACCAATCTCATGTGAGTGGCATCTAAGCATCCAAGATACATCAAGTACATAGTTGAGAGCATAAGACCCAATAAAAACTTCAAGCCCATAAGGTCATAGACCTTTGAAGCATCCAATGAAGTAACTGACAACCAATGTCAAATGTCCTAAGCTCAAATGCATTCAATAGCATAATCAAGCATAGAGCTTCAATGTCATGCACTAGTGCTTCTGATAGAATGCCCAAATAGCATGAAAGAGCATTAGGCATAGGATATCCTTGCTAAAAGCTTTTTGTCCTTTATATGTATAGCAGTATAATGACAATAAATACTAACCAAAAGTGAGCTCAATCAAAGCCCAAAATAATTCCAGGAGCATGGCCAAGCATGTGGCATCAATGTATCATTCTAAGTAGTCGAGAAGCATCAACAAGCAATAGGCATATGCTTTCATTGATAAAATAGCATTTAGCCTTGCTTATTACAATGGTCAAAATTATAGTAAAACTAAGCTAAATATGGGCTCATAAATTATTCCAAAATCGTTCCAATACATTGGCCAAACATTCCCCAAGTTTTCAGCATCAAATGAATATCCTGGGAGCATCACATAAGCCAAGAACATGACATTTCCCAGACAAATAGCATTCAACTCTATTATGATAGCAATGATATGTATGAGAAAACTAAGCTAAAAGAATGCTAAAATCAATCCAATAGCATCTCAAGCCAATGATGTATGATCCCCCAAGTATCCTACAACAAAAATAGGTATATGGGCATCCCATAAAGAATATACAAGCTCCAAACATTGAAGATATGGCTGTCCTTGTTTTATGATATCATGCTACCCTATTTGCATAGTTAATAGCTAAAGCTCAGTGACTCAAAACCAATGCTCAATGTTAATGGTTAATGCCAAGAGGAGTGGTAAACAATGCCAAAGCCTTTGTCCAATTCCAGGGAGTGGTTGAGCAAGCAAGCACAAGTGCTTGAAAATGGCCATATCTAAAAAGACGTTTTTGTATTTCCAGCCATGAACACTAAGTTGAATACTCCCTGAAATAAGCTCAATGTAGGCTCAAGAATGCCCTAAGATATCCCCAATAGGTCTTAAGAAGTCCTAGAGCAATGAGAGCTCAATATGAACTTCAAGAGGTGGGGCTATGGCAGCCAATGGGGAAACCCCATTGTAGGCAACTCAATTGAGGGCTGAAGTAATGCTGGGATTGAGCTCGATCTCATAGAGAAGAAGGCTCTGATTCCAGTTGAAAGGAGAAGCCCAAGAGGAAGCACAAACAAGCGGGAGCAGGAGAGGTGCGAGCTATGGCGGATGGAACAAGAGAGCAAGAGAGAGAGACTCAAGACGTGGGAACTCCAATAGTCATAATGTGTGACTAGCGTTCCCTTTATTCAAATGTCACTAAAAGAATAAAGAATGAAGTGATATTGATGGGTGTTCACCACCTGTAGTGTGCAAGTGCGGGTATTGTGAGTGTAGTAATACATGGGTGGCTAGGCACATGTGCCTTTACCCCCCAACACATAATCCACCTAATGAATGTTAGGTAGCACGAAGAGGAGAGCATGTGAGACTATATCTTCAAAGTAAAATGCATCTTTAAACGCATATCCGTTGTTGAAATAAGGTTGTAACCAAGGATTTATGAAATTATCAAAGCAAGAAACTCGAGCCTAAATTGCTTTACCATCAACAATGTGCTCGATGAAGAAATCTATATGGATGACCTATAATGAGAGGAAAGAAGCGACAAGAAAGCCATCGGTAGAAGTTGTCAAGAACCTCAACTAAGCCACAACAAAGATGAAGTTAATGACACACAAGGTCTCATGGTTAATGTAAAGAAACAATTGTAAGAGCTCCTTAAAATGGTATAGACCCTAAAGCTATCTTGACCTTACAAACAAAATACACAATGCATCCATTGTGGTGGAGACCACTTCCCTTTAGAGTGCTCAAGTCTAGCACACACATGCACTCATTATGGACACTTTGGGTATGAAGTAGCCTATTGTTGAACTCCAATAAAGAAGAACATATAAACTATATACAAAGAGGGATACATGGGCTTGAGTTGATACAGTTGGGATATCGTTCCTTCATGTAACCTCTTGCTAAGTTCTCGTGCTTCTTCTCTTGGGAGCCATTGCAAACATGAGAACTCTTTAAATGCACTCCTCACTTTGCTCCTTACTCAATCCTTGTAGAACTCCTAGATTTGTGTCATCTTTTAAGTGAGCTTCAACAAGGCCAAGACAAGTCTTTGACTAGGTAAGGGAGGCTTAAGGGATAGTGGTGGATAGGGTAGAGAATGAGATGTTACATAGGGTTGGAAGGATATATTCTGTAATGAAGTAGAATATGAGTATAATTGATCTTTGAGGTGCTCTCTAAGTATAAAATTCTCTTTGAATCTTTGGACAATAAGATGAGGTAGAATTTGGAGATTGATACAGGGGGTCTTGCAAATATAAAGATGAGAAATTGTGTGAGAAAGGATGGGGAGATCACAAGTATGATGAATATAGAGAAAAACTATGTCAATTTGAAGGGTCAATTAAGAAGCTTCAAACTTACATATTTTGAGTTTGCTTATCTTTAAAATCTCCTATATTCTTCCTCCTCCCTCTTTCTCTCCTCTCCCATTCTATTCCTCTCTCTCTCTCTCTCTCTCTCTCTCTCTCTCTCTCTCTCTCTCTCTCTCTCTCTCTCTCTCTCTCTCTCTCTCTCTATCTCTCAATAGGACCCATTATAATATTAAGATGATGATTGATGCATGGCAATAGGCCCTCTCACTCTCCTCCTTGAATCCTTCATGATGGCCATAAATATATATCATAGATGATAGTGGAGTTCTCTTCATCTTTTGCATCATGATAATCAACATGGTGGCTTGGATCCACTCGATTTCTCCTCCCTTTGTTATCATCATCATGGTGGCAATTAATAGAGCCATGGTTGTGTTCTACTCTAGTTTTCTCCCTTGATTCATTAGTACCTCTCTCTCTCTCTCTCTCTCTCTCTCTCTCTCTCTCTCTCTCCATTTGGATTTTGGTTGTCAGTTCATGGGGACTGGCATTGTGTTTTCCTAACCTTGAGTTGATGAAATTGATGATAATGGAGAAAAAAATGATTGAAAGAGAAGCAAATGATTGAACATATAAATCTTACACTATATTTTCTTTTTTGTAAAATCCCCTCTTCATATGCGTACTCTTATTTCTCATGCTTTCATGTACACACACCTTGTATTCACATTAGAACTTCTTGTTTCAAAAGGAAAATGAGTGTCTGGGTTCATGATCAAATCATGAGTTGATTTCTATTGTCAATTCCTTAGGATATTACATCATCCCCCCATTAGAGGAATGTAGATGTCCTCATCTTGAGAAGAACTGGGGAGGTGTATACATAATGTTTCTTTATCAGTCCAAGTGGCAGCCTGTTTAGGATAGTCCTTCCACTGGATGAGGCATTTCTTAAGAGTTTTACTTGTAAGGACCCTTTCTTTTACATCAAGTAATATTTTGAGTTGGAGATCAAGGACTCATTGGCTTGGCATTACAACTTGTTGATCATCAAGAACGTGCTTATGATTGGATACATAGGCCTTCAACAAACTAAGACAGAAAACATTGTGGATTTTCAAATGCTTGGAAAGTTGTAGCTTGTATCCAGTGGTCCCTAGGCACTTGATGATCTTGTACAATATCTTGGGCTTGCATTCACCTAAGCATACCAAACTCTTCTTTGGGTAGACATGGAGGAATACCTTTTCCCCTTAAATATCCATTCCTATCTTCCAAGATTGATGTAAGCCTTTTGATGATCCTTAATAGCACGAATATCTTGCCTTATTGCTTTAACTTACTCATCCATTTCTTCTAGCATCTTCTTGAAAGCTTTCACCTTTAGAATGGGTTTAGAGAAGTTTATCAAAGTGAGGTAGCCTTGCCCATACAAAGCTTGAAATGGGGTCATCTTGATGTATTGATAATAAGAGACATTGTAGGCAAATTCTACTAATGGTAGATATTGCGTCCACCACTTAGACTCTTTGCAAATAATATGGTCTTAGTATATGGTGCGTAGATCGGATGCTATACGCTTGCGTAGTGAATGCCGGAAGGTCCCCAAGAACAATAGAACTCTACTTTTTGCACAAAGAACAAGGTAAAAAGCATGAATGACATGAACAAGAGACCAATTGGGTGCAATCTCCCCCCATGCCTTGTGTGAGCGCTCCACAAAGCATGTATTTTATGTATTATTCATCTTCAAGCTCAAATAATAGCCCAAATTACAAAATAGCAAGCTTTTAGCTTTTCAGTTTGCTTTAACACAGAATAGGAATAAAGCTAATGGACAGTGCCCAAAGGGTCTAGCATGCCCAATACAATATCCAAATAGAAATAACATAATCGTGCGCCCATGTGCATACAAAATAATAATAAATATCCAACGCCTCAATAAATAGGCATGATAAAATATAGGCATCATGCCTAAGGTATGCGCCCATCAAAATATAATCAATAAATCGAATACTCGCTATCCTCCAATGCTTTCCTCTGCCACTGCTACTATCTCTACACATCAACTGAAGCATTCACAATCGTTAGTAAAATAATACAATTAAATCGACAAAAGTGAATACCTAGCAGTCTTCAGCTACATAAATAAATCAACTGGTTAGAAATCAATCCTAACCTTAATTTATTACGAGTGCGCACTCTAAACTCATAAAAGTTTATTAATTTAATATGCATTTTGCGGAATCACCCGCTATGGAATCACCCATATACACACTAAATTAATGAAACGCCCGAAAAGGACAGGCGTCCCCATCAACTTCTCGCACAAAGAATCCACTTTGTGTATGAGCCCCGGTCATCAAAGTTTACAGAATCCATCGTAAAACCTCACGGAATCCACTGTGGCACGGAATCCACCGTGAAATATGCCTCCTGGCATCATACCCCCGGGGTGGGATAGAAATTGACCTCAATTGCTATTAGCTCAATGTGGAGCTAACAGAGCGGGGAAAGCATTTAAGTCTCTAGCGTGCATCCGTTGGGCTTCTTCTACAGGATGGTTCTTAAATTTAACTAGATATCTAGAATATCTTCAGCCAGTTCTAGTGGTCATAAAGTCGGTGCCTATGATAGCTTCAGGTTCAAGTATTTCAGTCTCTTCCTCTAACAAAGGTGGATTTATGATAGCTTCAGGTTCAAGTATTTCAGTCTCTTCCTCTAACAAAGGTGGATTTTCATAAACAAGGTGTACAGGTAATTGGCCTCTAAATGGTCTTAATAAACTCATGTGAAATGTGTTGTGAATTTTCCAGTGGAAGTGGTAATTCTAACTTGAATGCATTGTCATTAATTTTATGAATGATCCTAAATGGTCAATAGAATCTAGGGGCTAATTTAACAACTGGGTGTCTATCTACACTTTGCAGTCTACGTTTTTCTATTCTCAACCAAACATAGTCATCAACTTTGAAATTCATTGCTTGTCTTTTCTTATTAGCTTGTTTGGTATATGATTGCTGGGCTTTGGCAATCATGTCTTTAACCTCATAAAAAATAGTATTATGCATACTAGCAATATCATTAGCACTCTGAATTCTATTTGACAAAGATGCAACAGGTGTAGGTAATCTATAACCATAAATCACTTCAAACGGTGCTTTCTTTGCAGATGTGTGTGGTGTATTGTTATATGCAAACTGTAATAAATGCAAATGTGTATCCCATGTATGAGGTTTAGAAATAGTATAAGCACGTAAAAGATCTAGAATAGTGCTATTAGTGGCTTCTGTTTGTCCATTAGTTTCAGGATGAAAGGCAGATGAGAAATCAATCTTTGTACCAAGGTTAGCAAACAGAGTAATCCAAAAGTTGTTACAAAATCTAGAGTCACAGTCAGAAATAATAACTTTTGGTAATCCATGGTTATTAGTGAAAATAGTTTTTAAAAAAAATTGTGCTGCTTGTGATGCTGTTAAAGTTTTCTTACATGGAATGAAATATGCTTGTTTACTAAACCTATCTATTACTGTCCAAATCATATCATGGTTAGATTTAATATTAGGTAAACCAGTAATAAAATCCATAGAAATTTGTTCCCATGGTCTAGATGGAATAGACAAAGGCATAAGTAATCCATACTGTTTACCATGATGTCTCTTAACTCTTTGACAAATCAAACATTCAGAAACAAAGTTAGCACATCAGTGTCCATATGCGGCCAATAAAAATCTTCAGTTAATGTACGTAAAGTAGATATGATACCTCTATGACCTTGATATGGGGGACAATGAATCTCATTCAAAACAAAAGATCGGAATGGAATTGTAACACACAATCTCTTTTCATAAAGCATAAATCCATCGTTATAAGATAGCGAATCAATAGGAATCAAGTTATTTTGAACTAATTTATTCCAATCAGCATGAAAAGTAATATCCTGATGATAAGTATCTTTCATAGCAATCAAAGAATCAAAAGATATAACAGAAATATTATGAATGGCAGGTCTTCTACTTAACGCATCAGCCACTACATTTTCTTTTCCGGGTTGATATTGAATGATAGGATGAAAACTCTGAATAAAGGATGCCCATTTGATATGTCGGTCAGATATTTGGGGTTGGCTAAGTAAATGTCTAATACTTTGCCGATCGGTCTTAATCATAAATGTCTAATACTTTGCCGATCGGTCAGATATTTGGGGTTTCCACTGTCTTAAGGCTTGTACAACAGCTAATAATTCTTTGTCATATGTGGAATATTTCAGTTCAGAGGGTTTCAGCTTACAACTAGAATAGGCTATAGGATGATTGTCTTGCATAAGTATGGCTCATATTCCTGATCCACTAGCATCGGTCACTACTAAAAAGAATGGTCTAATAAAATCAGGCAACTGTAAGACAGGGGCATGGGTTAATGCATGTTTCACTAAGTCAAAGGATTTCTGTTGATTTTCGGACCAATGATAGACAATTCCTTTCTTCAAAATTTTGGTTAATGGTAAAGCAAGTAATGAAAAATTACATACAAACTTCCTATAGAAACTAGCAAGACCAAGGAAAGATAGTAACTCATGCACATTTTTAGGTACAAGCCAATTCAATATTGCATCTATTTTCTTAGGGTCAACTTTAATTCCATCAGATGATACAATATGACCTAAATACTCAATTTCTGTTTTAAAGAATTCACTCTTTTCAGGATTTGCATACAGTTGATTATCTTTTAATAATTGGAAAACCAATGACAAATGCTCATAATGTTCCTTCTCATTTTGACTAAACACCAAAATATCATCAAAGAAGACAATTACACAATACTGATATTTCAAAAATATACGATTCATCATTCTACTAAATGTAGCAGGTGCATTAGTCAATCCAAAAGGCATCACTAAAAATTCATAATGACCAAACTGTGTCCTAAATGCAGTCTTGAATATGTCAGACTTATCCAGTCTCACCTGATGATAACTAGATTTAAGGTCTATTTTACTAAATATAGCAGATCCTTGCAGTTTGTCCATGAGGTCATCAACTCTAGGAATTGGATACCTATTCTTTATAGTGATCTTATTTAAAGCTCGATAGTCAATGCACATATGATAGGTATTATTCTTTTTCTTGACTAACAGAACAGGTGCACCAAATGGAGAACTACTAGGTCTAATCAATCCTCTATTTAGTAATTCCTCAACTTGACTTTGAATTTCTTTTTGCTCTATCTGGTTATGCCTATATGGTGCTTTGCAAGGTGATTGTGTACCAGGAATCAAATCTATTTTATGGTCTTCTGGACGCGAAGGAGGTAAACCAGGTGGTAGATCTTCGGCAACACAGTCTTTAAAATGTGCAAGAAATTCTTTATGCCTAAGGTGCATATGATTTTCTTTAACTTGCAATTCATTCACCCAAATGAGATAAGATTTACTACTCTTGCGTAATGCACGTTTAGCTTGAGTATGCGAAAGGGGTGGAAAAACATTAGATGCATGTATACCATACAATGTAAGATGTTTTCCTTGAAATTTAATATTAATTAAATGCGTGGAATAATCTATATCTGGGTTATGCTGATGACGCCAAGGCATACCTAAAATAATGTCACTCGATTATAATGGAACAACTAGAAAATTTCTTCTTTCAGTGTATTGACCAATTTGAATCTCTAAGTCATGCACTTCCTGTGTACCATTATACCTAGTGCCTAAGAATGCTGCTTTGATGCGATAATGCATAGGTACAGTCTGTAACTTCAATTCCTTTACTAACTTTGCTGAAATAAAATCATGAGTACTACCGTCATCATGCAAAATAATATTTTCCTTTCCATGCACTAAACATTTCATAGTCAATAAAGAATGTGGAGTTGGCATACCTGGTAAAGTATCCGTAGGAGTAATAGTGTCATCCTCATCTTCCGTGAAATCATACATATCTTCATGTTCGTCTTCTTCCATTGCTCCAAGGTAGTTGATATGGCCAGGTGGCTTCTTTGAATGGCAATTTGCTGCTAGATGTCCAGGCTGGTGGCATTTATAGCATACTATAGGCTTGGCTTTGATTACATTGTTTGCAATGGCGGGTAGTCTAGGGACATTAGGATTTGGCTGTGGAATAGGCTTAGGGTTTTGATTGACATTAGATGGTAAAGCAGGTGGTTTTGCCCAATTTTTACGGAAAGATGATGAAGTGAAACGACCTTGATTAAATCTTCTAAAATTTGAGTTGAATTGCTTAGATCCATAGTTACCATTGGCTTGGAATTACTGTGGACGTCTGTCTCTACCTCGCAGCTTGTCTTCAGTGTCGTGAGCTAGTGAAATTGCGTCTTCAAGAGTAGCAAGCTTGAACATGTTAACTTCAGCGTAGTAATGCCCAAGGAGTCCAGACATATACTTGTGCTTGTGTGTCATTTCAGGTATGTCTTCAAGCATGCGTAATTGGAGTAATGCATTCCAAAAACGCTCTGTGGTACTGAGGAATAGGCTCATGATCCCGTTGCTGAAGAAGATCCCATTGCTGAAGAAGATCCCATTGCTTTATAGCTTTCTCATAAAATTGTGGAGGAAGGAAATTTTGCATAAACTTCTTCTTGAAATTCTCCCAGGCAGTGGGACAATCTATACTCTTGCATACTACAGTCCACCAAAGAGATGCTCTATCCACTAAGTGATTAGTGACACACTTGATTTTATCTTTTTCTGCATAGGTTTCCTCATGAAAATAGTCGTCAAACTGACTAATGAATGCAAGAACAGTTTTTCCCTCTCGAGTGCCATTGAAAGTACGGAATTTGAAATTTCTTTTACTTATCTTTGATTCCTTGCGGATAGTTTGAGCTTCGAGAGTCGCGTCGATGGTACGTCGGATAAGATCTTCAGATTGAGGTTCCTCTTTATCGGTAGACAATCTTTGTAAATTTGCCAATTGAACTTGCAATGCTTGCCTAGCCCGTCGTTCTTCATCCAATTGTATCATGATTAAATCCAGCTTTTGCTCCATCGTAGGTTCAGGTAGGTTGCCTTCAGCCATTAAATCATCCATATGTGATTCCGTCATCCTGTAAAACTCAAAAAACCTCTCACTCTCAAAATCAAGTTAGCGGGATGAGCGTAGCTCAAGTTCCGGAATACAAGGCTTATGTATTTTTGGGTGTGGCTTTCACAATCTTCAAAAAATTTGTGTTTTATCCTTCTTCGTATGTTGAAAATGCTTCAGCAAACCTGCGTATGCGTAGAGTCCCTTCCAATGAACGACTTTGCAGTTCGGAGTTTCTACGCAGGAACAACCCTTCTATGAGTTTTGAACAGAAGTCAGTTTTGACTCCAGTTGAGTTGTCTGACTTGTAGGGTGCCAGACTAATGTGACTTGCAGAGTTTGTAGACTTGCAGAACTTGCTTGCTTTATGAAACTTGCAAAACTTGACTTGAAAAACTTGCAGAATCTGATTGGTTGTGTATGACTTGGAGATTTAAGATGACTTAGCTAATTAAAAGCTTAAGTGATTAAGCTTGGTAGTGTGGCAGCAAGTCGTCGATTTGAGGGGGGGGCGTTTTTTTGAAAGGCGGTGAAAATTTCGGAGGTCTCCTAATACCACGTGATTACGTTTTGAAGCTTTAAGCTTCTTTTAAGCTTCCTAAGCTTTAATTTTTAAAGCTTTGAGATATGGAATTTATGACTTATCTCTCTGTTCTTGATGACTTGAAGAAGAGGATGTAGGAGTGGTCCTCCGTCTCTGCAAATCGGTCCCTTGCAGTCTGATGATGGAAACAAGGGTTCTTGATCGCCAGGAATCTGCCTGTATCGACCGTTCGTGAGACGAGATTGACCGTAGAGCCTGATCATTCCAGGAGCTCCCCCTTCGCACAAGATGGGTAGCGATTGGAAGCTCTTGATCTCAGCTTTGCTCTGATACCACTGGTGCGTAGATCGGATGATGTACGCTTGCGTAGTGAATGCCGGAAGGTCCCCAAGAACCATAGAACTCTACTTTTTGCACAAAGAACAAGGTAAAAAGCATGAACGACATGAACAAGAGACCAATTGGGTGCAATCTCCCCCCATGCCTTGTATGAGCGCTCCACAAAGCATGTATTTTATGTATTATTCATCTTCAAGCTCAAATAATAGCCCAAATTACAAAATAGCAAGCTTTTAGCTTTTGAGTTTGCTTTAACACAAAATAGGAATAAAGCTAATGGACGGTGCCCAAAGGGTCTGGCATGCCCAATACAATATCCAAATAGAAATAACATAATTTGCGCCCATGTGCATACAAAATAATAATAAATATCCAACACCTTAATAAATAGGCGTGACAAAATATAGGCATCATGCCTAAGGTATGCGCCCATCAAAATATAATTAATAAATCGAATACTCGCTATCCTCCAATGCTTTCCTCCGCCACCACTGCTGCTATCTCTACACATCAACTGAAGCATTCACAATCGTTAGTAAAATAATACAATTAAACCGACAAAAGTGAATACCTAGCAGTCTTCAGCTACATAAATAAATCAACTGGTTAGAAATCAATCCTAACCTTAATTTATTACGAGTGCGCACTCTAAACTCATAAATGTTTATTAATTTAATATGCATTTTGCGGAATCACCCGCTATGGAATCACCCATGTACACACTAAATTAATGAAACTCCCGAAAAGGACAGGCGTCCCAATCAACTTCTTGCACAAAGAATCCACTTTGTGTATGAGCCCAGGCCATCAAAGTTTACGGAATCCATCGTAAAACCTCACGGAATCCACCGTGGCACGGAATCCACCGTGAAATATGCCTCATGGCATCAGTATATCTTCTATGACTTGGTTGATTCACTCTCTTTGGCCATGAGTTTATGAATGGTAAGCCGTATTGAAGCATAGTTAAGTCTTAGTAGCCTAAAATAAGCTCTTCTAAAATCAAGAAGTAAAAAATAAAATCTCAATCATTAACAATCCCTTTTAGTAAATCATGAAGCCTAAAGATCTCCTTAACAAATAATCTTGCTGTGTTTTAATATTTATAGTTTGTTTTAATGGGATGAAGATGAGAAACCTCAATTAGCATATACAAAATTACCATGAGGAAGTTGCACCCTCCCTAGAATGAGGGCAACCCTACCACGATATCCATGCTAATGAATTTCCACTTCATTAGGGGAATGTTAAGTGGTTGAAGCTTGCTTGGCATCTTCATAGTTCTATTTCTATTTTTTGGTAGCTTAGGGATTGAGTGACATACTTAAGTACATCACCTGTGAGCTTCTTCTAATGGTAGGTGTTTCTAGTTGCATTGAATGTCTTGACATAGCTAGCATGTTACCTCCCAAAGTATCTATTTCTTCAATTCTTTATTGGTTGGGATTTATAGTTTTTTCTTCAAGTATACAAGTTCTTCCTCAAGAGAGAAGTCTTGGTATCTAAGACATAACTTAGGATCTTGTTCCTTAAGTTGAACATCCCTTCTTAGTTATTGATATTTTGGATCCTTCTTTGATTCTTCCTTTACTATTTGGATGGCTAGGCATCGACACACTATGGAGACTAGTGATCTTGCTCTTGAAGGTTTTTCCAAGATGAGAATGTTAAGAAACATTTTGCAACTTAGTATGGCTACTACAACGTTCTCCTTTCCTAGCATATATTTGATCTCAATGCCATATTCTTGTAAGACCTCAATCCACCTTCATTGTCTCATGTTTAGATCTAGTTGAGTAAAGATTGAGACTCTTATGATTAGTTACTAAAGTAAACTTCTTCCCAAGTAAGTAATGTACACATAGCTTGAGAGCATGAATCACAACTAATAACTCTAAATCATGAGTAGAAAAATTTCTATCATGTGTCTTTCACTTCTTTGAGGAGTAGATGTCCCTCATGTATAAGTATATAGCCTAGTGCAAGAGACCTTGCATTTGTTATAACCTTAGTCTCCTAGTTCAAATTAGGAAGCTTTAGAATGGGAATTATTATTAAACTTTGCTTAAGCCTTTCAAAGCTAGATTGCTCAATTGGGGTCCATGTAATGTCAATTCATCTCTTGAGCAAGTTAGTGAGGGGTGCAATAATCAAAGCATAACCTTTGATAAAGACTCACTGCCATCTAGTCAATCTCCTATAAAGCTTTGTACTTCCTTGACTGACTTTGCACATGGCCATTCTTATACATCTTTAACCTTGGATGGATCTACTGCAATCTCCTTCTCAAATAGTATGAATCCAAGATACTCTATGTGCCTCTTGAAGAATGTGCACTTGCTCTTTCTAGCATAGAGCTTATGCAACCTTAATGTTTCAAGCATGATCCAAAGCTGTCTAGGATCATTCAAGAAAGGAT